>NC_041410.2:48191983-48254483 GCF_900747795.2 Erpetoichthys calabaricus | reverse complement strand
TGTCATCTGTCTTGTCATGGAGCACAGTTTAAACTTTTGAAAGAGACAAATGTTTGTTTGCAGTGTTTGAATAACGTTCCTGTCTCTCTACAACCTCCTGTGTTTCTGCGCAAATCTGTGACCCAAGCATGACAATATAAAAATAACCATATAAACATATGGTTTCTACTTCGCGGATATTCTTATTTCGCGGGTGGCTCTGGAACGCAACCCCCGCGATGGATGTATAAGCCGGACTTATGTATAAGCCGATATTCTATTTTTTCATTTTCACAACTTTTTCCTTAGATAAGCCGCGGCTTATTGACAAGAACTTAGGGTATATATACACATATATATATATATATATATATACACATATATATATATATATATATATACACTGACTGACTGACTCACTCATCACTAATTCTCCAACTTCCCGTGTAGGTAGAAGGCTGAAATTTGGCAGGCTCATTCCTTACTGCTTACTTACAAAAATTAGGCAGGTTTCATTTCAAAATTCAAAGCGTAATGGTCATAACTGGAACATATTTTTTGTCCATACACTGGAGGAGGCGGAGTCACGTATCGCGTCATCACGCCTCCTACGTAATCACGTGAACTAAAAACAAGGAAGAGATTTACAGCACGAGTCGCACGCGGGAACGAAGGTAAATGACGTTAATTTTTGACTGTTTTTTAATACTGTGTAAGCATACATATTAACACGTGCAATTAAACGTGTGCATTTACGGGGTGATTTCTCAGGCTTAAAAGCTCACCTTTTATCAAATGCGGGAACAAAGGTAACTGACGTTGTTCACTGTCTTTTAATACTGTGTAACCATACATATTAACACATGTCCAATTAAACATGTGCATTTACGGGGTCATTTCTCAGGCTTAACAGCTCGCCTTTTACTAAAAAGGTAAATGCAAAACTATTTTCAATCAGTTTATTGAAATGCTCCCGTTAAGGATTGCAATAACATATTCGCGAGATAAAAGAACGAAGTAGGGGGAAATGGAGGAAGAGCCGCAAACAGCGAAGAGCAAAAAATTAATTAAACAATTGAGAACGGAGCGAGTTAAGCATACAAGCATGTTCATAAGGGAAACAAAGCACGGTGTAAAACGTAACTTTAAATTAAGTTTATCGAAACGCTCCCGCTGCGGATTGCAATAACATATTCGCGAGATAAAAGTTTAATGAGAAGACACGAGGTATAAACGAACCACACGCCGTGGCGCAACATTAGGGGCAACAGTTTCAACCATTCTATGATCTGCTTCTCGCAACTGAAAGACGGCACATGGCGGATGTTAGCCGACTTGCTGACCGCAACGTTAGGGGCTTCAACTATGGCGCTGACGCCACATCTCAGTGCCAACACTTTGCAGACTGTACTTAAAAGACACGCCCTCCTCACTGGACAGTTAAAAACACCAATCAAACTAACGATGACATCAAGTATTACCCAATCAAAAGTAGGAAAGGAGGCATCTTCATAAAATGCGTGTGGGATGATTTGCATGAGATGCTGCTTTAAAAAAAAAAATGATAAAAAAAATACGGGATAAATCCCGTCCAGTATTGATTCAAAACGGGACGCGCAATTTCATTCTCAAACGCGGCACGATTCCGTATTTTAAAGGACGGGTGCCAACCCTACAGTGCCAGGTAACCACCCATACAATCAGATTGTGATTCAGACTAGGAATGCAATGAATGTAATTACCCTGATCTACATACAAGGCAAAAGTCTTGCAACATTCAAAGATGATGGTTTGGGATAAGTACACCATACAACATAAAACAGCTTATGAAGCCTTGAACCGAAAAAAGCAAGATCTCAGAGATTGTAAAAAAAAAAATAGGAGGTAATGTCGTTTTACTCGCTGTAGATTTTAGTCAAACATTACCAGTTATTCCACGAGGGAGACCAGCAGATGAACTCAACGCGTGTTTAAAATCCATGCTTCTCCCACGCTCGGTTATATGTCGCGTGTTCTCCGGTAGGTGCACCAAAACATGTATACATTTAAGCATGTAATGGGCAAACAAAAAATGAGGTATACCCGAAGGCACTGCAGTAGTACTTAATGTAACTTTACTTCTTAAATGTTAATGTTTTACTGTTTAATAATTTATACGCTTCTTATATGTTGTTCAAATTCTTTTATCAAAATACCACTGATAGCGCAATGCACGATAACATGGAGTGAATACACCATACGCATCCGCCCACGGCTGCCCTGCTGTGCGCAGATAGGAGTTGATTCTACAATAAAATAAAATAAACATAAAAAGAGTAAAACAATCATCACCCATAAAGCGTGTGTGTGTGTATATAAGTGTATATATATATGTTGATATGTGGATGTGTATATGTGTATATATATATATATATATATATATATATATATGTAGATATGCATATATATGTGTATATGTATATGTATATATATGTTTATATGTGTGTGTGTGTATTTTTTATATATAAAAAACAGCAAGACTCATAACAATGACAACACAATTACATTGACAATCATGTTACGTTATTTTTAAATGTTTCCTTTTTTTTTCATAACCTCTTTAACACACTACTTCTCCGCTGCGAAGCGCGGGTATTTTGCTACTATATAATATATGTGTATATGTGTGTATATATATATATGTGTGTATATATATATATATATGTGTGTATATATATATATATATATATATATATATATATATATATATATATATATATATATATAATATATGTGTATATGTGTGTGTGTGTGTATATATGACAGCAACACTCATAACAACGACAACACAATTACATTGACAATCATGTTACGTTATTTTTAAAATGTTTCCTTTACTTTTTCATAACCTCTTTAACACACTACTTCTCCGCTGCGAAGCGTGGGTATTTTGGTATATAATATATGTGTATATATATATATATATATATAATATATCTGTATGTGTATATGTATATATATATATATATATATATATATATATATATATATATATGTGTATATATACACATACAGATATATTATATATATATATACTAGCAAAATATGTGTATATATATATATATATAGATAGATAGATATATGTGTATGTATGTAGATAGATATGTATGTATATGTATATATGTGTATATATATGTAGATATACAAATATGTATATGTATATATGTGTATATATATGTAGATATACAAATAAGTATATGTATATATGTGTATATATATATATGTAGATATACAAATATGTATATGTATATATGTGTCTGTATGTGTATATATATGTTGATATATGTATATATATATGTGGATGTTTATATGTATATATATATATATGTATATATGTTTATGTATATATATGTTTACATAACCTCTTTAACACACTACTTCTCCGCTGCGAAGCGCGGGTATTTTGCTAGTATACATATATATACATACATATATATATATACATACATATACAGTGGTGTGAAAAACTATTTGCCCCCTTCCTGATTTCTTATTCTTTTGCATGTTTGTCACACAAAATGTTTCTGATCATCAAACACATTTAACCATTAGTCAAATATAACAGAAGTAAACACAAAATGCAGTTTGTAAATGGTGGTTTTTATTATTTAGGGAGAAAAAAAAATCCAAACCTACATGGCCCTGTGTGAAAAAGTAATTGCCCCCTGAACCTAATAACTGGTTGGGCCACCCTTAGCAGCAATAACTGCAATCAAGCGTTTGCGATAACTTGCAATGAGTCTTTTACAGCGCTCTGGAGGAATTTTGGCCCACTCATCTTTGCAAAATTGTTGTAATTCAGCTTTATTTGAGGGTTTTCTAGCATGAACCGCCTTTTTAAGGTCATGCCATAGCATCTCAATTGGATTCAGGTCAGGACTTTGACTAGGCCACTCCAAAGTCTTCATTTTGTTTTTCTTCAGCCATTCAGAGGTGGATTTGCTGGTGTGTTTTGGGTCATTGTCCTGTTGCAGCACCCAAGATCGCTTCAGCTTGAGTTGACGAACAGATGGCCGGACATTCTCCTTCAGGATTTTTTGGTAGACAGTAGAATTCATGGTTCCATCTATCACAGCAAGCCTTCCAGGTCCTGAAGCAGCAAAACAACCCCAGACCATCACACTACCACCACCATATTTTACTGTTGGTATGATGTTCTTTTTCTGAAATGCTGTGTTCCTTTTACGCCAGATGTAACGGGACATTTGCCTTCCAAAAAGTTCAACTTTTGTCTCATCAGTCCACAAGGTATTTTCCCAAAAGTCTTGGCAATCATTGAGATGTTTCTTAGCAAAATTGAGACGAGCCCTAATGTTCTTTTTGCTTAATAGTGGTTTGCGTCTTGGAAATCTGCCATGCAGGCCGTTTTTGCCCAGTCTCTTTCTTATGGTGGAGTCGTGAACACTGACCTTAATTGAGGCAAGTGAGGCCTGCAGTTCTTTAGACGTTGTCCTGGGGTCTTTTGTGACCTCTCGGATGAGTCGTCTCTGCGCTCTTGGGGTAATTTTGGTCGGCCGGCCACTCCTGGGAAGGTTCACCACTGTTCCATGTTTTTGCCATTTGTGGATAATGGCTCTCACTGTGGTTCGCTGGAGTCCCAAAGCTTTAGAAATGGCTTTATAACCTTTACCATTTCATTGTTCTCATTTGTTCCTGAATTTCTTTGGATCTTGGCATGATGTCTAGCTTTTGAGGTGCTTTTGGTCTACTTCTCTGTGTCAGGCAGCTCCTATTTAAGTGATTTCTTGATTGAAACAGGTGTGGCAGTAATCAGGCCTGGGGGTGGCTACGGAAATTGAACTCAGGTGTGATACACCACAGTTAGGTTATTTTTTAACAAGGGGGCAATTACTTTTTCACACAGGGCCATATAGGTTTGGATTTTTTTTCTCCCTAAATAATAAAAACCATCATTTAAAAACTGCATTTTGTGTTTACTTGTGTTATATTTGACTAATGGTTAAATGTGTTTGATGATCAGAAACATTTTGTGTGACAAACATGCAAAAGAATAAGAAATCAGGAAGGGGGCAAATAGTTTTTCACACCACTGTATATATACATACATATATATATATACATATATACATACATACATATATATATATACACATATATACATACATACATACATATATACATATACAGTAATCCCTCCTCCATCGCGGGGGTTGCGTTCCAGAGCCACCCGCGAAATAAGAAAATCCGCGAAGTAGAAACCATATGTTTATATGGTTATTTTTATATTGTCATGCTTGGGTCACAGATTTGCGCAGAAACACAGGAGGTTGTAGAGAGACAGGAACGTTATTCAAACACTGCAAACAAACATTTGTCTCTTTTTCAAAAGTTTAAACTGTGCTCCATGACAAGGCAGAGATGACAGTTCCGTCTCACAATTAAAAGAATGCAAACATATCTTCCTCTTCAAAGGAGTGCTTGTCAGGAGCAGTGACTGTCACAGAGAGATAGAGAAAAGCAAACAGATCAATAGGGCTGTTTTTCTTTTAAGTATGTGAAGCACCGCGGCACAAAGCTGTTGAAGGCGGCAGCTCACACCCCCTCCGTCAGGAGCAGACAAAGTGAGACAGAGTTTGTTTTTCAATCAAAAATCAATACGTGCCCTTCGAGCTTTTAAGTATGCGAAGCTCCGTGCAGCATGTTGTTTCAGAAAGCAGCTGCACAAAAGATCACAACGTGAAGATAATCTTTCAGCATTTTTAGACGAGCGTCCGTATCGTCTAGGTGTGCGAACAGCCCCCCTGCTCAATCCCCCTACGTCAGGATCAGAGAAAGTCAGCGCAAAAGAAAGAGAAATGTAAGCTGGGTAGCTTCTCAGCCATCTGCCAATAGCGTCCCTTGTATGAAATCAACTGGGCAAACCAACTGAGGAAGCATATACCAGAAATTAAAAGACCCATTGTCCGCAGAAACCCGCGAAGCAGCGAAAAATCCGCGATATATATTTAAATATGCTAACATATAAAATCCACGATGGAGTGAAGCTGCGAAAGGCGAAGCGCGATATAGCGAGGGATTACTGTATACATACATATATATATATATATACACATATATATATATATACACATATATACATACATATATATATATATATATATATATATATACACATATATATATACATATATATATATATACTGTATATGCTGAAATTTTTCACTTGGGTATCTTACAATTGTAAATTGTTCTGCTGTCCACACTATGAGCAGCGCACTCGTATCAAGAGTTTTTCGATCTCCTCAACCTTGTTCAAAGAGTTTTTGCCGACATTGCCATTCCTTTTATCTCCCAACTTCCATGTCAGCATCTACACCTGCTGTTTAAGGACCAACTACACTGACCTGACAATTTATCTGTATTTGAGTCATTTTCAGTGGTTTTGGTGGACTTTTTTCTTTCTCACATTAGCAAATACTAAAACCGACAAGTGTAACATTAACTATTGTACTTTTTTAAGGTCTAAATACAGTCTTTGTAATAAAAATTAAATATTTTATGCAGATTTTGGTATCCTGGAGCATAGAGTACTCAAAATCTCTTACAGACATAAAAGGCGAATTCAGAACACCAAATAACTGCCTTTTGAGATGTAGAAGAAAAACCCACACACATGCGGGGAAAACATGCAACCACCACACTGAAAACAATCATTCCACTTCCAACCGCTATACCATACAACACATGACAGGAATGAATTTTCAAACACTGCCCAAAAAGCCACTGCTTTTTTCCCAAATTATATTGCAAATACTATTCTTTTCCTTTATGAATATGGAAAGTTACCTTTTAAGAACAATTGGAACTGAAACTGCTGGATTTTTTTTTAGCCCATCTATTATATCAGGTGCCTTGTCACCATATATCCTCTGAATAGCTTTTCGGTGAATGACCTCTGAAGAACCACCAAGTGTGTTGTCTAATCGAAATTTTGCTTGTTCTTCTGCAGACATACGAGATAGCTTTTTCTGCACTGCCTCCAAAACACGTACTGTTGCAAGGTTTGTTTCTAAAACAACATCCAGCTGAAAAGTAAAGAATGCATAAAATTGAGTGAAGGTTGTATATTACTGTGATGATGTGTTTCAAGTGCATAATATTATGGACCATGAGGGTAGAAACGGTCATTACTAACTCCTTAGATGCACAAACCTTCAGTTTATTAAATAAAATTCCCTACTAAGTTATTATAAAAACTATGCACTGTTCTAAAGGCTACCAAGGTCTTTAAATTTAGAAAGTAAGAAAGAAAAAAAACAACAAATGACAATTGGCTTATTGTTATAACTTAAATTTCATTAGGCATAAGATACTTGAAGCACTGCAATAAGTATGAAAAAGCTTTAGATCGTTCTTGTGACATCCTAAATTAACACTCTACTAAAAGTAAAATAAAGTGATCCGAGGTATTTTATAAATGCAAACTATACAAAATATTTTTTCCCAAAAAAAAAAAAAAAAAACAAAAACAGGTATTAGCATGTTGAATAAAAAGTGCTTTTTGGAATTTTTTTATTTTTTGAGTGAATGAAATAGTACAGGCATAGATTTAAGATTATATCCATGATATTTCCTAATGAGCTGTATGACAATAAATAGCAGTACAAGCTTTGTGGGTACATTTCAAAATAAATTTACTTTAAATAATAAATGGTATTTTATACATACCTCAAACCTTTCATCTTCACACCTGTAAATGTGCTCTTCATACTGGGTCTTTTTTGAACTTACAAAAGTTGAATCTTCTGACCATGAAGGAAAAGACACCCACGTGTCATTCAAAACCTAACAGAATAAAAATTAAAGGCAAAGGTTATTATAAAAAGCACCTGGAAACACTGAATAAAAAAGCTTCTGTCAATATTTCAATTTGAATTTATGTATCCAGTAGTTAAAAGATTTTCAGAAAATTGAACACTCTTCAAATACACATTACATGCAAATGAAAACAATCCAAATACTGGGCTTGAATTAAAGAAAATATGGTAATTATTAGCAAGGATCACAGATTAGAGGTCTGCAAGGTACTAATTTTTTGATCCCACACCTAGGCCACTTTCAACAAAGTTCTACCCAGCTCTCAGCTTCTCCTGCAAAATTCTGTCCTGTTTTGAACTGCATTCTTGTTTTCCAACTCTAAAAGGCACAACTGGGCACACAGTCTAAGTGGATTCTTAAAAAAGCAGTATGTGGTTGGAGGGGAAGAAAAAAAAAAACAATATTCAAACTAGCAATCACTGTCATGTATCTGTATTTACAAGCTGGTATGTAAATGTTTCACACATGATTCCTGGTGGCAAATGGGCTCACAAAAGAACATAAACAAACAATGCAAACAACTTGCCCTTGCATCTTCCAGACTGGCATTTTAACAAGCTTCCTTTTTGATTGCTAGTGCCATTCCCACCAGACATACAGTAGATACATGGAAGTGTAACTGAAATTGCAAACAATGATAACATCATTTCTGCATGCCATAAATGACTATGCAATCTTAAAATGTTGTTATTAGCTTTACAAACGTTGTTATCATAAAGACCTTTACAAAATCTCACACAGTCTAGTTTGTGGTGCTATTTTTTCACAGAATAACAAAGGGAAAGAAACAGCACAGGCACAATTAATAAATGCTGGTACTATCAGTCGGTAGATCAAAGAAAGCTTAGTGCAGAGGTAGCCAACACATTGCCTGCGGGCATCTGGTTTTGCCTGCAGGGACCATGTGAGTTGCCTGCAGGGCATGTTCTAAAAATAGCACTAGATACCTTGGAGCTCTGTCTAAAAATAATATTTAATTGTGTTGCTATTCTTTTTGAATCAATAAAACTTGCATTGATGTAGATTGGGGTGGTAGCCTGCGGTCAAAGTTCAATATCGTGCACAGGACAATCCTCCATCTCACTCTTCGCTGACACAAGTAAACAGGGGCCGCTACGATGGGGAGCTACTCTCGGTGTTACCCCTTAAAAATGAAGAAAAACATTGCAGAAAAGCAAAAGAAAACTTACCATTTTTAGGGCCCTATGATTTCCACAATGCGGAAAACAGGGACAAAATCATGGAATTAAAGCATAAAGACGGATTTTAGATTTAAAAACGGAAATGGAATTTAGAGACTGAAGGGGTGACTGTTACAAAACATCCCAATAAATTAAACGATCGAATAATCTGTAGTTCTATCATTCAGAAACTATTTTCTAGTTTGTTGTTTTTCAAGTGAGTGCAATTCTTCATAGAAATCCAGTCGTGCCTCTATCTGTTTGTGCGCATGTTTCCTGTATATTTTCTTGTTGAAGGCATGCAAATTAACCAGCTGCATGAGACAGAAATGTCAAAGCAAGCAGGATCAGATACCCTAACTGCATAGAAAAAAGACACACGAGCTTAACTGCAAAATTGTGGGTACAACAACATCCGGGGACTTTTACAAAACTGGACAACAACTTTTCTGCAAGTTTTGCCAGCATACTATAGACTGGAAACGAAAAGATACTTACAATGACCACCTAAAACCTAAGACCTAATCTAAAACCCAACTAAAGAACAAGGAGAAATTTAAATCAAAAAGTGTTCCACTTCAGGTAACAACAGAGGAAACAACAAAATCGTCAGATCCACCTCAAAGCCCACCAGGGTGGACCAAGCCTTTGGTGTCTTGTGGACACCGAAAAGTACAAAGGTTTTTGCACAGCAGCTATGAAAGTTGCCTGCCTTTTTGGTTCAACCTATCTCTGTGAATCAGCCTTTTCGGATATGAACTTCATCAAAAATATATACACAACATGCCTTACTAATGCACATCTACAAGACTCACTCAGAGGTGCAGAGTCAAATTATACCCCAGATTACAGTAAACTGGTGAACAGCATGCAATGCCAGGCTTCCCACTAACAGACATTTACAGACAAAGAAAGAGATAACAGATGTTTTCACTCAAACACCTTTGCAATGTTAAACTCAAATATTGTGCAAAAATATTAAAAATGATTTGTTCAAAAAGTGTAACAGATGAGATTTGTTTAAAATGCTACAGATTTGGTGATTAGTACAAATGTGATAGGATTCATTTAAAAATGTGAAAGAATTGATGTTTGTAAAATCTTACATAACAGATAATTTGTACAAACATGGGACAGAGTTCATGATTGTTCAAACATGCTACAAAGGTAGCGGTTAGTACAAACAGGACATGATATATGAATATTCATTATTATTATTGTTATTATTATTATTATCTTTAAAGGTGAACTGTGCAAATTTATGTTATTCAGGAAGTTTGAATCAAACAACTAGTCCTTTGTATTACTCCGTACCCTTGAAGTAGCTCTCAGTTTCAAAAAGGTTGGTGGCCCCTGGTTTAATGTCTTTGCCCCTAGCACAAACATTACTGTATCAAGTATTAAGCATACACTCAGAAAGTAATTTCTGTTTTCAATTACACAAAAACACTGAGACCCCCAAACTTAATTAAAAAAAAAATCTTTCTGAAATGTTGTGTACTGATGTCACCTCTTTACATAACGGAGTCCTGCCAGTACACTTAGGTTGTTGGTAGCTCTTCGGTAGTGCTCTGTAGCTTGAACCAAGTCGTTTACAAGAAGCATAATCAATCTCCATGGCGATGCCCTCAGTGCCCCTTTCTTTGGGGAAACTCTCAATGTGTGAAGACTCTTTGTAGCCCAGGAAATTTTTAAACCAGGTAAACAATTCTGGAAATTTCCTATAAATAAAAACAAGATAATCTCTTGTCAGTTATTTATAAAATGATTTGCACATATTTTCCAAATAAACAACTGATTTAGTTTAATAAACTAGTAGTTCAATAAACAACACAGAATCATTGAATAATAAAATTTAAACAAGGGTTTGAATGGAAATATGTTGAAGAAACTATTTTCATGGATGCTTCTTGTAGTGAAAAGTAAATTCACAACTCATATTCTAACTTACAAGACTTACCCTAAAAAAGGTGAAGCCAAATGTACCAGTTCTGAGCGAGAAATCACCTCCTGGTTGAAAATAACCAGACACCTCAGGAAATTCTCGTATGCCTCTGTGCTGCGAAGAGCTTTCCTAACCTGCAAGATTAAGCCATAAAGCAATTTGTTCAAATTTAGTGTATTTAATTTAGTTTGATATAATAATGTACCAGAAGTGCACTTTAAATAATAAAAAGTTAGAGGTAAGGTTCGCTGTATTTTAAGTGTTGTCAGTATTTACTAGTAACTCTGCCCTGTATTTATTTTCATAAAAAATAGTTGAATATTGCTTGTAAGCTTGAAGCTACAGTCAAACTTCCTCCTACACTGATATGCTATACCACATTCAAAATCCACATTCACATCTACCCACAAACACTTACAATATTTTCTTGCTTATAATCTATAAGCGTCTCTCATCACAAGATTCAATTTAACATATATGTTCCAAACAAGGAATAACCTTGACATTGTGGTCAGCAACACAGGAGTGCCACAGGGGACTGAACTTTCTCCGGTCCTGTTCAGCCTATATACATCGGACTTCCAATACAACTGCTATCGTGGGCTGCATCAGGAGTGGGATGGAGGAGGAGTATAGGGACCTAATCAATGACCTTGTTAAATGGTGCGACTCAAACCACCTACAACTGAACACGAGCAAAACCAAGGAGCTGGTGGTGGATTTTAGGAGGCCCAGACCCCTCATGGACCCCGTGATCATCAAAGGTGACTGTGTGCAGATGGTGCAGACCTATAAATATCTGGGAGTGCAGCTGGATGATAAATTAGACTGGACTGCCAATACGGATGCTCTGTGCAAGAAAGGACAGAGCCGACTATACTTCCTTAGAAGGCTGGCGTCCTTCAACATCTACAATAAGATGCTGCAGATGTTCTATCAGACAGTTGTGGCGAGCGCCCTCTTCTACGCGGTGGTGTGCTGGGGAGGCAGCATTAAGAAGAAAGACGCCTCACGCCTGGACAAACTGGTGAGGAAGGCAGTCTCTATTGTTGGCATGGAGCTGGACAGTTTAACATCTATGGCAGAGCGACGGGCACTGAGCAGGCTCCTATCAATTACGGAGAATCCACTGCATCCAGTAAACAGTGTCATCTCCAGACAGAGGAGCAGCTTCAGCGACAGACTGCTGTCACTGTCCTGCTCCACTGACAGATTGAGGAGATCGTTCCTTCCCGAAACTATGCGACTCTTCATTTCCACCCGGGGGGGTAAACGTTAACATTAAACATTATACAAAGTTATTGTCTGTTTTTTACCTGCATTATTATCAATCTTTAATTTAATATTGTTTATTGTATCAGTATGCTGCTGCTGGAGAATGTGAATTTCCCACTGGGATTAATAAAGTATCTATCTATCTAACCTATGTTTCTTGTGCCTACTGTAGTTTATAACTCTGTATTGCAAAAAAAAAAAAAAAAAAAAAATTCTTGGTTTGGAAGATGGTCAAACAAGTCTGGAATATGTCACTTGGAGATGTGGGTTGACCTGTCATAAGTAATGGAAAAAGCAGTGGGTCCACAACAAAGTTGGATATATACTAAAATTATATACTAAAATTTTGATATTGATACCAGCTTTCACACCTCAGTACCAATACTAAAATGATACCAAAATAAATGATGGATAAACTTGGAATTTTTCACAAAATAAATGCAAAATTGAAGATTTTCCTCCACAAAAATATCACTAGTGAAATGCACATTAATTAAAACTGTGTACAGAATGCATAGACGACTTTATGGATTAACGCTATTTAGTACAGTACTTTGCATCACACTTCACAGAATCACAACGATTACGCTTGAACTAGTTTGTGTCTGTGCATTAAACAAGCTTTAGTAAGTGGTTTTTGTGAATGTGCGTTGTGTGAAAATGCTGCAGTTGTTAACCCCTCGAAATACATTAATCTTAGCTTTTCTTGCTTTTACTTTAAAGATCGCCTCACACTGATTGAGTTCAGAATGGATGTAAAATATGGGGATGAGCCAGGGATAAGTGCTTTGAAAGATTCATTATGTCGTCTCCTTAAGCAAGACAACACAGTCTAAAAAGAAGTGTTGTAATATCTTCAGGTTCACCTGTTTCATTTGT
The DNA here is from genome assembly GCF_900747795.2 of Erpetoichthys calabaricus. Lineage (NCBI taxonomy): Eukaryota > Metazoa > Chordata > Cladistia > Polypteriformes > Polypteridae > Erpetoichthys > Erpetoichthys calabaricus. The sequence continues at coordinate 48,241,346 of NC_041410.2, read as the reverse complement.
CTTATAGACAAAGTATTGCCATATCTTACTTCTTCACCTGCCCTGTTTATCAACATGTTGAGGTATTGCTAGTGTCATCAACTGCTTCCATCTCTTTTTTTGTAAAGTAAATTGACGAGTATACAATAAAGCTCAGCTAATGTGATTTGGTATTCTGTTAATCACAAAGACGCAGCACTGCCTGTAGCGAAATCAACACATCTACTCCATGCTGTCCATGCCTTTCCTAAAGATACAGCACTTACTTTTCAACAAAGGCAGCGCAAAGCAATTTCAGAGACATTTTCATGTTGTAAGATTACCGAATTTCCATAATGCTATTATAGCAATGTTTTAAAAATTTAGTAGCACCGTTAATTTCTGGTATACTAAGCAACACTAATCCATATGAGTTAGAATATCATAGAATGCCTCAAGTACAAATAAATTCTATATACAAGATGTACATAAATTTGTGGACTTTGTTTCTAATAAATCAAACAGTAATTGCTAAAATGAAATAAGGGCCTGTCTAAAATGCATTAATTCTAACTTTCATTTATTTAAGCATGTCTTGAGGAATATGCACAGTATACTGTTTAGGCACAGATTTTGCTTTTTTTTTTTAATTTACAGTGAAACTAAGCTACAAAAAGTATTACTTGAGTTAAATAACATCAATCAATTTTGGGTTTTTTTTGCCAGACTTAAAAGATTATGTGAAATTGTTTTCCTGCTTACATGCATTTCAAGAGATAAAAGCATAATCCTCAAATGTTGAAGGTGTGCATAGCATGTCCAGAAAAACATAAGGAGTTTAATTCCTGAACTTTGTTTAATTTACCAATTATAATTGAGTAACATTACAAAGCTGCACTACAATAGGGCTGTGCTGCTTTACTGTTATGAGCATGAAAATCAATATTTAAATATAAATACACTCTAGATTATTTCAGCTGGTAATTTCAGGATGATTTATTTAATTTATTCATAAAGAATAATACATAGTTTTGTATTCATTCTAAAGAATATATGACACTACACTGTAGAGAAACTGTTATTATTAAAACGCATTTATTGAAAAACAATAAAAACAACATTTTGCTAAAATATTCTAGTTGTCTTTGCTCAAAGTACTAAATAATGAAATAAATAATAAAACTATGTATTCTTCATAAACCACAAGTCATACAGAGTGCTTTGAAAAAAAAAAGAAAAAAGTAACAGTTAAACATAAAATTTCTGATCATGTGATTCATATTGTGTTAGACTTATCCAGGAAGCAGTGGGGGCAAGACATGAACCAAATCTACATGTGCGTGCCATTCCATCACAAAGAAAGAAATGGACAAACTGTCAGTGTTCAAAAGCAAAGCAAGTAAATACTTTTCCTAAAAGACAGCAATTTTTTTTTTCAAAAGGCACTTCTACAAAATATGTATTCAAGGAAGGTAAATACATCATTTTTATGTAATTTATTTATTTTTAGTTTGATATTATACAAGTATTGTGCCAACTGCTGGAAAAACACAACTACATAAAGTCTCCATATTGCAACACAAGATATAAATGAAAAAAAAAAATTCACGGCAACTGACCACTTTTCAAGTATATAGTAATCAACATCAATTACCTTCTCAAAGAAAAGTGACTCGGTGCCAGCTCCATGTTTGCCTGCTTCTGTCAAAGACTGCTCTTTGAAGCCAAGCAGTTTGGGTTTTTTCTGGATAAAGGAAAATTGGCTTATGTTACAAATGTTAAAAAGTCAGTCATATGAATACAATCCATAGCAATAATACACAAATCCAATGCAGTAATACACTATATGAAAAAAAGTATTGGCACAAACCTCTTAATTATTGAATTCTGGTGTTTCAATCAGACAGATTGCCACAGGTGTATAAAATTAAGCACCTAGCCATACAGTCTCCATTTACAAACATTTGTGAAACAAAATGGGTCATTCTGAAGAGCTCAGTGACTTTAAGCATGGTACTGTGATAGGATGCCACCTTTGCAACAAGACAGTTTATGAAAATTCATCCCTTCTGGATATTCCACGGTCAGCTGTAAGTGGTATTATTGGAAAGTGGAAGCATTTAGGAACAACAGCAACTCAGCCACGAAGCAGAAGACCAAATAAAGTCACAGAGTGGAGTCAAAGATTGCTAAGGTGCATGGTGCATAAAAGTCGCCAAAGCTCTGCTGATTCCATAGATGAAGAGTTCCAAACTTCCAGAGGCATTAACTTTCCAGTGGGAGGTACATGGAATGGGTTCCCATGGCCGAGAAGCTGCATTGGAAGCATCACATCACCAAGTCAAATGCCAAGAGTCAGAAGGAGTGGTGTAAAGCACACCACCACTGGACTGTGGTGCAGTGGAAACGTGTTCTATGGAGTGACAAATCAACGCTTCTCTGTTTGGCAGTTAAATGGGCGAGTCTGGGTTTGGCAGATGCCAGGAGAACATTACCTGCCTGACTGCACTATGACAACTGTGAAGTTTCGTGGAGGAGGGATGATGTTTTTCAGGGTCTGGGCTAGGCCCCTTATTTCCAGTGAAGAGCAATCTTAATGCTTCAGCACACCAAGACATTTTGGACAACACTGTAACGGTTGTCACATATTGTTTTTTATTGTATGCTTTTAACTGTTTCTGCCGCTTGCCCTTTAGTGATGATGTCCCCGGCAATTAATGTATAGGGGATATCTCTTTAAGGGGAGTAGGGGTCCAAACAACGCCTGAGGGTCCTTGCTGAAATGAACTTTGGTGTGACGTAAATCTTCCTTAAAAGGCAAGGAGGCGCGTAGTTTAAAAGGAGAAGAAAAAGTAAAGAAGCGAGGAGGGCGGAGGAAGAAGGAAGTTTGTTTAAAGAAGTAGCTGGGAAGGAGAACGGATTTTGGTAAAAGAAGCGATTGGTAAAGCACGGAAGGCTCCGAAATCACGGTTGGACGCAACTAAGAGCTGTGTGGGCTAATCGGAAGGATCTTCGGAGTGCACGGCTTTAAGTTGGATTTGTGATGAGGGCAGCGGCCATGGAAGGACGCTAACGCTCAGACTCCCGGGTGAGACGGATTGCAGTTTTTAACGAAGAATCGTCGCCAAGCCGGTGAGATTGCTCCTTTTTACCTTTAAATACAGTTTTCTAGTCAGCGGAGCTTAGTTGACTGGATTACTGGATTATTCACAGACTTCCCAGGCCGTGTGGCTAAACTCTTTAAATCAACGATATATAAAAGGGACTGGGGAACGAGTGGGGATTGTGAGACTGTGTATCTAATTTATATTTGTATATATGTGTATATATGTGTATTCCTACAGATATTTACTGTGAATTTATGGGGGGTGTTGTTAAATAGGATATATCGCTGTTTCTTTTCCTGGCTTTCTTTCTTGCTTTCTTTCTTGCTTTCTTTCTGGATATCATATAAGGGTAAAAAGGGGGGTCCTATTACTTAGTGTTTATTTTTGGATAAGGAGTTATTTAACTGGTGTTTATTATTGATTTGATTTATAATATATATCCATTTGATTTGGCTAAACAACTGTTGGGTAATTATTTCATTGGTTTTTTTTTTTGTATAAATCCGTAAACAACTCCATCTGGGGACATCAAAATTGGGTCGAAGGTTCTGTCGGTTTTCGGACATTAGAGTAGTATTTTTCCTAAGAGTAGGAGTTTTTCGTGTGTTCCGGGCTCCTCATTCAACAATTAGGGGAGTTCGCTACAACACTATGCTTCCAACTTTGTGGAAACAGTTTGGGGCAGGCCCTTTATTCTTTCAGCATGACTGTGCCCCAGTACACAAAGTTAGATCAATAAAGACATCGTTGGATGAGTTTGTTATGGAAGAACTTCACTGGCCTGCACGGAGCCCAAACCGCAACTCCATCAAACACCTTTGGTAAGAACTGGAATGGAGATTGAGGGCCAGGTCTTTTCATCCAACAGCAGTGCCTCATCTCATAAATTCTCTACAGAATGAATGGGCACAAATTCCCACAGAAACACTCCCAAAATTTTGTGGAAAGCCTTCCAAGAAGAGTGGAAGCTATTATAGCAGCAGAGGGGACCAACTCCATATTAAAGTGTATATATTTGAGTGCAATGTCATTAAAGTCCCTGCTGGTGTAATGGTCAGGCGTCCCAATATTTTTGTCCATATAGTGTATAAGCTCTAATACTGTATATTTGGAGCACTGAAAATTATTGTATTGACCAAAACAATAAACTGTAAACCTGTTATTCCAAAAGAGGCCAGTTATAATCACCAACATTATTGTAAACTATTCTATTAAATTAAATACATCTTGTGTATAGATTGAATCTTTGCTATTATTATTTGTTTAAATGAGTAGCATGTCATTGTAATGTTATAGTTTTCAAAAATAAAATTAAAAATAAACAAAAACCTCTATATAAAAATAATGATGATAATGTACTCAACTAATCTAATTTCTACTACATTTACTAACATACAAGCATTTATTTTTTTTCCTATTTCTGAACAAAGGTTGGTTTTGATGTTATTTATGTTTAAGGGTGCTTGCTGATTTTAGTTGATGAAGATTTTCAGCACACCAAAGCTCAGTCTGATTTTAGTTGATGAAGATTTTCAGCACACCAAAGCTCATTTTTTGCATTGTTCTGTGTGTGATGAAAGTTACAGTAGCATTCACACTGTAATTGTAAGAACTAGGACAATGCATCATATTCAAAGTCAATGGCAGCAGTTATGACTTCTATTTCAACACTTATTTAATTTCGTAGGAACTTTGGATTAAATTTCAGATCTTGACCTCACCATCCATCCATCCATTTTCCAACCTGCTGAATCCGAACACAGGGTCACGGGGGTCTGCTGGAGCCAATCCCAGCCAACACAGGGCGCAAGGCAGGGAACCAATCCCGGGCAGGGCGCCAACCCACCGCAGGACACACACAAACACACCCACACACCAAGCACACACTAGGGCCAATTTAGAATCGCCAATCGACCCAACCTGCATGTCTTTGGACTGTGGGAGGAAACCGGAGCACCCGGAGGAAACCCACACAGACAAGGGGAGAACATGCAAACTACACGGAGGGAGGACCCGGGAAGCGAACCCGGGTCTCCTTACTGCGAGGCAGCAGCGCTACCACTGCGCCACCATGCCATCTTGACCTCTCCAATGCATGTAAATATGTGCATGCAAATAGAAATGAGTCGCAATTTAAAAATAATGTATAGCACTTTCCATGGCATTATAACCACAAATTGGGTGAAGAGTAGGGGTGGGCACTGTAACAGGTGTAGGTGATATACCAAAAGAAGTATGTACCACGCTATACCATAGATGTGGCTATAAAGGTATAGATTAGATTTTTATGTTTACATATGTTGCACTGTCATCATCATCGGCAAAAAAAGTCTGGAAATATTTTTCTATTACCTCAGTGTTTCTGGTATTTGGCTTATGATACAGTGATCCCTCGCTATATCGCGCTTCGCCTTTCGCGGCTTCACTCCATCGCGGATTTTATATGTAAGCATATTTAAATATATATTGCGGATTTTTCGCTGCTTCGCGGGTTTCTGTGGACAATGGGTCTTTTAATTTCTGGTACATGCTTCCTCAGTTGGTTTGCCCAGTTGATTTCATACAGGGGACACTATTGGCAGATGGCTGAGAAGCTATCCAGCTTACTTTCTCTCTCTCTCTCTCTCTCTCTCTTGTGCTGACGTAGGGGGGTGTGAGCAGGGGGGCTGTGTGCAGCTGCTTCCTGAAGGACATGCTGCACGGAGCTTCGCATACTTAAAAAAAATCAATACGTGCCCTTTGAGCTTTTATCTGTCTCTCTCTATCTCTCTCTATCTCTCTTCCTGCTCCTGACAGAGGGGGTGTGAGCTGCCGCCTTCAACAGCTTTGTACCGGCGGTGCTTCGCATACTTAAAAGCCAAAAAGCCCTATTGATTTTTTTTTTTGACTGCTTGCTTTGCACTCCTTTGAAAAGGAAGATATGTTTGCATTCTTTTAATTGTGAGACAGAACTGTCATCTCTGTCTTGTCATGGAGCACAGTTTAAACTTTTGAAAAAGAGACAAATGTTTGTTTGCAGTGTTTGAATAACGTTCCTGTCTCTCTACAACCTCCTGTGTTTCTGCGCAAATCTGCGACCCAAGCATGACATTCTAAAAATAACCATATAAACATATGGTTTCTACTTCGCGGATTTTCCTATTTCGCGGGTGGCTCTGGAACGCAACCCCCGCGATGGAGGAGGGATTACTGTATATCTTAGGCCATTGCAGATCATAAAAGCACAAAGATGTATTCTTCCCTTTTCTGTGTAAACAAAAGCATGTGTTTGAAGTTGCTATCTCCAAACACAAATATGAGAAAAAATTGGGGAAGGGTACCATTAGATGTTTGAAAATGGTTAGATGGGGATAAGAGACGGTGAGTTGGATCAACAAGCTTGACCATTATCTGCAAAGTACGCCAAATGACAGTTTTAGATGCTGTAAAACAAGCAAACTCTTCCATCACTCGATCATGTGAAACATCTATATATATATGAAGAAAGTGCAAGAATATGCACCAAATCAAGCAATTCAGATAACAGTGTCTCCAACTTGGCCAAGAAATATCTCCGAACACCTGCCTGCAGTGTACCTTCTGAGAGGACATTCAGTACTTGTGGCAATATTGTAACCTGTCACAGATTTCCACTCAAAGCAAACACTGTTTACAAGCTTGTCTTTCCAACCTGTAATCTGTAGCCTAAAGTACAACTTTATATAGGAAATACTCAATTTTTACACTAAACAGCTATTTTGTTAGATGAGCTCTTGAATTTTTATACATGTATCTTTGTAATTTTAAGTATTACACATTTATGTTCAAAAGAATAGTATTTAAAGGACAAGTTGTGTATTCCTAATCTGAAATCTCAGATTTTAGAGCATTTCAGTTTTAAATATTTTGGTTTAGGGAAACTCAACCTGCATTCCATATTTACTTATTAAATTCATCTTCTTAAGTTTATTTTATTGTTTCAGTTCAGGAAAATACAAATGGTCTTAAAATGTTTGACTTATAAAATAAAAGTTTACTAGTGTTTTGTTAAAAAAGGTCAAAGTGAACATGTTACTTTTGTCATATTATAGACCTCTTCCATTTAGTGTTACATAATTTATTTCAACTTTTTAAGTTTCTGAGGACTGGAGGCTTTGGTCATTGGTTACTATTGGAAATCATTACTGTGTAAGACATTACAATGTGTAAAGTATGCAGCATCATGTGTGTGTGGTTTGTGTATACCAAGTGAAAAATAAAATAGCAAAAATTAAAGACAGAATCATAAATGATCTTAATATTGATAGAATTGTGTTCTCAGAAAGGTTAAGTTTCAATTAAGCAAAAGATGGCGATCTAAACAAAGACAACAGAAAATAAGAACTTTTTTCTAATTTAGAAAATGTATCTACTACCTTAACTGGGGGAGTGGCCCCTGTTCCTGGGTGCCGTCGAATCTGGCAGCCATTCTGGTTTGGTCTCTGTTTATTATTGTTCAGCTGTGGTTTTTTAACAGTGCCGCCATGATCATTCCGTACTGACTCTGCCTTCTCTGCAGTGGTCTTGCTTAAAAGCTAAAGAAAGAAAAACATATATTTATCAGCAGTAGTACGCTTATAAATATACATTTTCAAAAATACATGAAGCTCTTACAAGCACTACATTTCATTAGGTGCTTAGGTTTAAATCTTCTGCAAGCCAAAATGGACCACATTACTAGATTGTACTAAACATTTACAGTAAAATTTGTAGCAAGAACTATAATATAAACTAATAACAACTGTGTAAAACCTGTAAATGTGGACTTGGGGCTATACAAGCAGCAAAGAACACAAGATAGGAGCCAGTCTTTAACATGGTGAAAACTATCAAGAATACACCCACTCTTGTGTATAAGAAGACAATTTAAAGTGCATGATTAAAACACAGAAGCAAGAACCAGTATTTCACACAGTAATAAGGAATGAATACAAAACGTGTTTTTGATACCCAAAGCAATGCTACGCATAAAAGTGTGCAGTAGTATGCTTACAATTCAAGAGAAAATAGAACAAAGGAGATTTACCGATTAAAAAGTAAACTTCAATGACATCTCTCTGTCTAATCCCAAATGGATTTTTTCCCTTTTTGTTCTTTACTTAGTATTCAGCTTTTTAAAATAAAAAAAAAAAGGTAAAAATATTAAACTATTTAAAATGCTCATGTCTACAATGAAGTATAGCTGACATCCCTGTATATGGAGGAGGAGGAGTTTTGGAGCATGCACTGATACAGTGTGCTGCCGCACCTACCACAATATGAACCATTTCCTAAGTAAATGATATAGCTATGCTAAGATTTATTGAAAAGCAATGTTTTAATTCAATTGAGTTATCAAAATATGTCAAAAACGGTCAATACTAAAATCAACTGTACTGAAATCTGTGAAGGAAGCTCAATGTATTATACTTACTACAGAACTGTTAGCATCAGGCAAGAACTGGCCAAACTCTGAGAGGAGGTCTTCCTGATTTTTAAAAAGACGAGCCACTTGTGCATAAACCTCTTGTTCTGTAAGGGCTGGAGTATAGTTTCCTCCAGCTTCCTTTGCATTTCGTTGTTCCTTCTGTAAAAAATAAAAAGACTGTTCAAAGGCAAACCTAAGCTAAAATATCACAACATCAGTTGTCACAAGTCAGATCAAATTTTTGTTACAACAGATTCACTTGAAATTGATGGTATTGTAATGTCTTTCCCACAAAAAAAAATCATTATGAAGAGTAGTCCAGCGATGACGCGTTAAAATGAAACAAAATTTTAATTACAAAATTACTATTTATGGATGTGGTGAGAGAGGACATGCAGGTGATGGGTGTAACAGAACAAGATGCAGAGGACAGAAAGATATAGAAGAAGATGATCCGCTGTGGCAACCCCTAACGGGAGCAGCCAAAAGTAGAAGATGATGTTGTAAGTTTTTATCTGCCACTATGTTTTATGATGCATGCTTTGGTGAGACTGAAGTGTAGTATCATAAAATCTGTTTGAAGAGAATGCATGAAAATGATAAAAACTAGAATAATCACATTTGCAATTTTTCCTGCATACTCATTTTACCAGTCTTGAAGATCTATGATTATTTTAGTTTAATCTCCAGTACTCTAAAATGCAGTGAAAACCCAGTTGAGCTCTGTTTCGCTCATTAATAACAGTGTTAAATATGGGTTGAGATGAAAAATGTTTATTTATTAACATTGTTAAATGTTTCTTTTTAAATACACTACTTGCCAAGAAAAAAATCTCTTTTTTACATAAACTATTATTATTAATATACAGTATTTCAGAAATAAAATTACACTAATAAAACACACGCCATTATATAATTTTTTTAGAAGAAATGTTTTACACTTTCTGGAAAGTATGTGTTAAAACGTGCCTAAGCAGAAAAATTTTCTTTTTTAAACCCTCTTACTCACTTCCATTGTGTCCATCTAACAACCTTTCTTCATAGGGGTTTACATAGTAATATTCTTCTAATGTTTCTGACTCATTGGAGTGTGGGTCATGTCAAGTATTCAAGGTTTTGAAGAAGGTAATGAAGGTGGTTTAGAAAATGCTAGATACAAGAATCAAGGGTCAGCTGAAAGTTAGTGAAATACAGTTTGATTTTGTGCCTGAGAAGAGAACAGATTTGAGCTTCGCAAGGAAGCATTTAACAGTTTTCTCGGCAGAGTCACTGGAAATATATTGTTCGTTAGAATAATATATAATTCTCCTTGAGAATGTCTAAATGAATTAAAGAATAATGCAAAGACATCAAATCATATATTATGTGATTGATTTGTTTACCCACATATAAATTACACTTAATTAATTACACTTTAGCTTTCTTTGTGCTATTTATCTTTTACAGTCCTTTCAACAAGCAAAATTAGCTTAATTAATAAAGTCTAACATAAAGAACTCCATTAATCTCAAAAGATTTATCTCAAAGAAAAAGATGTTTCCAAATAAAAATAAAATTTTTTACATCACCTACTAGAATGCATTTTCTGATTTACAAAACATTTTAAACCTCCACATAACATACAACCTTACCTGGTAGGTGTGTAGTATTTCCAGGAATGCCTTGTAAATGTCAGGTTGACCCTGGAAACGATTCTTTATTTTATTGACATAATTAATGGCATGATTGAACTCTACTGGCTGGTTGTTCTGCAGCGGAGTGACACAAGTTGGTGTGCCAGTAACAGGCGTATGTGGCTGCACAGGAGGAGAGCGTGGAGATGCATATGCAGGGACTGAGAGACTGGGCTGACTGGTTGGGGCTGATGCTGGTGACTGCAAAGGCTATAAACAGAAAAACAGAATAGGAAGCTCTTAACGTATGAATATAAAATAAAGCACCAAGCACCCTTGCACAGGATTTACTGTTTGCTGATTAATTTTTCTTTCCACATAAACCATTTTATTTAAAAAATTCAATAAATATATCTAATTATACAGAGTTCAGTTAAGAAATATCAAAAGGGACTATTTGGCTTAAAAAGTTTGTTTTGTTTTTTTGTTAATGTAGTAGATTCAAAAGTTAACACTTAAACAAGTTCTTCCATATTGGATGCTCTAAAAAATATTATATAATATAATATGCTACCATGGCTGTCTGTTTGTCTGTCGAGGATTTTAAATCACCTGTAGCTTGCAAACCGATTGACCTGAAATTTGGTACACGTATACTATGTGACGTCTACTATTCGCTTTCAGGGTGATGATTGACCTCCAAGGTTATGCCTATTTTTATTTTATTGTATTGCAGAATCAACTCTCGGCAGCAGCCAGTAGGGCGGCCATGTGGCGCATGCATACGGGCCCCGTTCTCATCTCTACCACCTCCGCCGTCACTTCCCCCACCTCTTCATATTTTAAATCATTCTTGAGGCAGACTGATGACTTAAGTACCAGCTTAAGTGAAAAATTAAGGAAAATGTTCTAAGTAATTGCAACACAAACACTGAATTAATCAGTTTTAACATGAAAAGATGCCGATGAAAGAAGAGAAGAAGCGAGCAACTAGGGTGGACAGAAGAAGTGCTGCTCAGGAAGCAGCAAGCACATCAACCTCTGAACAAACAAATGCTAAATGTACAGAGAAAGAGTCTGAAAACTAAGAATGCTCAAGTCAAGTGTATTCACTGCACGTTATCATGCAGTGCGCCGTTACTGGTTACTAAATAAGTACAATGTGGTGGAAATACCAAAATTATACTAAAGCAAACATTAATACAATTAGTAATTTAATTTGGGAAACATGTATAGACTAACAATGCCTGAATTTATATCATGGGCAGTAACACTATATCTTCTGACATCTAGGAGCTAAAAGCAGCATAGCAAGAAAAAATTAATGAAAATGGCCAACATGTTTGAGCATGCACAAGCATTCATCTGGATTTGTTCTATGCATTATAGCAAGTGCAAAGTGTTTTTTGCTTCGCTTTCTCTTTGATTACTTTGTAATGCTGTTTTTGCTGGCAAAATAGGGACCAGCCCAAATTCGTGTTTAGTGATTAAGCTCTTTAATGATAAAGAATAGCTTAGGAAGAACTTTTAGCACATATTGACTTAAAATGGATGGTGTCCTTCTCTTGTACTAGAGATCAAACTTTTCTTTTGCCTGATATTGAGAGTGTTCCTCGGTAACTAACAAAACGTTCACCTAAACCTGATATGCAGTCCCGTTAATGTCAAAATCTTAGCACAAAAGATGGATGACTAATACTATAAAAATAATTCATCCATCCATCTATTCTGTGAACATGCCTAGTCCAAAGGAGTTCACAAGGAGACAGAGCTTATCTTGGTACAATCAAGCAAAAGAATCGAGTGTACACTGCAAAAGATACCTGTTTGTTCTAAATTCAAGCACTAGTGATTAAGTTCTAATTCTGTTCCCCATTTACAATCTAAAACAGTAGATATAACATTTTTAGACTTCAAACATGCATGTTTGATAGAAAGCAGAATTAAATGGAAATGTGCAGTTTAATCTCAACCTTTTTTATATATTCATTTGTGTCACAGAAAAAGAATGACAAAAAATAACTGGAATCAAATAATAATATAGATAATAAACATAAAACAAATAGATAATTTAAATGTTCACTGTATTCACTAAATCTTCAGTTTTCCAGATTAGCATTCTAATGATCATGTTATCTAATTATCATCAATTATTATGTCCAAGTCCACCCAATAATAATTGTTTACTACTCATTTGAAAGAAAGAAAACAGAATGACCACTTGCGAGTAAGCATATAAATATAACCAATATAAACATCATTATTTTAAATTAACACATTCTAAGCAGATTTATCAAAGAAAATTAAAAACACACATTTAACGCAGATTTTCTTTTTTCTTTTTAAATAGACTAAAGTAAACAAACATAACCTTATTGATTTTGACTGGTGTTGACTGAGCTGCTGAAGACGCTGTAACAGGAGTGGCTGCTCCAGGGGCCGGAGATTGCTGGTGTGTTGGCTGGGGCTGAGGCTGAACTTGAATACCATGAGGTGTGATCTGATGCACTTGTCCTGGTGTTGTAACATTTACAAGATCATTAGTTTGCACTTCAATTTTGTATCCAGGCGGTAAAAATGTGTTAAAGCCCATGATTAGGTCTGGATGACCCTTGAAGAGTTGAGATACTCTACTGATCACCCCTGGTGTATCAATGCTGTGAACAAAAATGCAGAATATAAAGTATTGTTTCAGGTCTGTACATTCTTCAATACAATTTTTGGTAGCTACAATATTCATTCTAGAAAATTAATTAAAAAGTATGGAAACAGACACTTAAATTAATGGTTTCTAGAACTGCTCCCATAACAAAACAAAACAAACCAAGAGAAGCAGTGTTACCCAGTCTTAGATTATAAGGAGAATAATAAAATAAAAAAATAAAATAAACAGAAAAAAGTGTCTTGGAAATACACGTCTAAACACAACCCATAATCAAACCAAAGGATATACTCTTAGACAAATCCACAGAGAAAAATTATTATACAGATGGTGCAAAAATTTGTGCGTGCTGATGATGCTGTTCTGACATCAGCACCAATGCACTCCTGCTGCCTGATGTGAGCTGTAGTTCTTACGTTACCAATGGTTTTTGGGTTACTATCCCACCCGTTACAACCCCTCTCCCTGATACACCATACAGATTACATTTTAAGATAAGACCAATGACAACACCAATATAAAATTTAGTGAAAAATCAGTTCAGCCATTTTTGCATGATTGGTGAACGAACAGATTACAATTTTATTTAGAGTATAAAGGTAACAGCATTTACCAGTATCTTACTATTGTGTTAAGTTCTGAGTTGTGCCTATGACTTTTTCTACACATTATCCAAACAATAACATTACTCAAGAGTAAACATCACTATAAAGACTATGAAAAATGTTTACTGGCATTCCAAAGCAGAAAAGAGATTTTCTTTTTACTTTGTCTCTTAATATACAGTTAGTTCAAAACCTGTGTGTCAAGTTTGCTATTCTGTTTCAACAAATGAGGATAACATTTGACCTTTTCAAGTTTAACACACTGCCCTGGACTATGAACTTGCTATTTTTCCATTTTTAAGTGCCAGGGTCATAGAAGGAGAACGATAGGAACACAGGTCTACTTACAAGCTAAAATTATCCTCTTCTCCAAACAGGATTTCAAACAATACTATTATTTTCAAACCAAGTACAGTAAAACCTCAATTATCCATCAGAGGTCGTGACTGAGGCCATGACGAATAAAAGAAAAGATGGATAACAGAACAACTACTTTAAAAATGATATACAGTAGATTAGTTTAGCGAATACTTGCATTTATTTACAAAAAAAAATATCAAAATACTATTAATTAATTCAATTAATTTATATATTATTGCAATGACCAGGATAACAAGCAAATACAACTCAAAGGCACTGGAGTTTTCTACCTTTTACTTGGAGTCTTTGTTCTGTAACAAATGGTGCCCTGTCATATATAGGTTACAGAGCACATCTCCAAAACAATAAAAGAAAGTTTTCCCTACCGATTATCATCATCTCCTGCCACTCACATTCTGTATTTTTCTATACCGCAAATACTTCTGCTTATTGTCTCCCAACTCTCTACTCAAAACTTCCTTCTCTTGTCACTCATCTCCTAAGAAGTGTGTCCATTCCTCACAGAATAGAAGCCCTTCACCCAGTCCTATCACTTACACAGCAATCCACCCTTTCTTCTCCCGTACAGCACATCACAAGTTGTCTGAGCGTCAAAATATATTAACAAATCATAATATAACAGAGTTTAAAAAGAAAATCACAATGCAGAAGAACATTACCATCAGTGGTTTCCATTTTCGACACATTTTCCAATTTTGTTTATATCATATTTTATATTGTTTGCTGTTGTTCTTCCTACCCCGTAAATTGAAGAAATACTTAAAGCACTTCTGCTGTTTTGTAAACATTTGATAACTCTGTCACAGGTGGCTGGGTGTGGTCGGCACTCAGCTACCTATTTAAAGGTCCGCCTCCCGACAATCAAGGCTGGAGTCGGGTGAGGAGAAGGACGAGGTCGGAGAGGAGGCGGCAAGGAGAGGCCTGAAGAGTGTGAGAAGGAAAGAGAGGTGGCTTAGAGAGAAGCCTGGACTGTTGAGAGACTGTGGGGGTGTTTGGTGGCGGTGCACATAGTGACCGTAAATAATAGTAGTGTGAATAAACGTGTGGTGATGGCTGAAACTGTGTCCTCCTGTCTGTGTCCGGGCTGTACCCTTTCATAGTGGCGTAGTCGGCAGGATGCTCCACCTGGGTCAAGGTGGGGACCTGTATTGTTGAAAAAGTCTGTGGAAGGCCCGGCACAGCAGGGAAGCTCACCCACGTGCCGCAGGGAAATGTAGAGTCGCGGACCATTAGCGGTCCGCCGTTGGACTTTATGTTTCAGGGGCGACTCAAAGACGCGGCGGCAGCAGGAGGAGCTGCCGAGAAGGAAGGGCTGCAGCTTCGACAGCCGCAGCAGCCGCGGAGCTGCCCAGAATCTCGTCTCCATGTGTGGAGGGAGAACGAGATGGCCGCCGACCAGAAGTCCCTCCTCGTGACAGGCATGGGATTGGACAGCGTGTCCTGTCTTCCCGCCAACGATTGGTCGGAGGTGGGAGCAGGGATTCTCCGTCTCATGCCTGGAAGAAACCCGAGTGGGCCGGAGGGAAGGGCCCATAGAGAGCAGTCGGCGAGTGGCGCTGCTCAAAAGGTAAGCTCACCGCCGGCTGTTTCTCTCTCCTTGGCAGCGATTCTGCAGGAGCTGCAGGAAGGCCTGCAACTTGTGCGATCACTGCCGGCCGAGCGATGTGCCCTCCGGGCGGAGACGCAGGATTCAGGAGGGATGCACTGGCGTGTGATCAAGAGCCGCTGGCAAAGGAGGATCGGCGCACTGCGGGAACTGCTGACTGGAGAGGCACAGCGGGGAAGGTAAGCGAGACCGACCCCGTGAAGCTCCGGACACCAGCGGGGCTGGGTCTGCCCTTTTGCAATGGGCAGATCCGAACCGTCACGGCGTCCCAAAGTGAAAGGAGGAAGCGGCTAGAGAAAGCCAGTTCCTCCGATATGGGAGGACGTGTTGCTGGTGGCACACGTCCCACGAAAGGCCGCCCTCTGCCGAAGCAGAGGGAAAACCCGCAGCTTGGGAGGAGAAGAGCGAGTGCGCTCCCGCTGGCGGTCCCGTGGCGGGGATCACGGACTGCTCGAGCGGGGAAGCCAGAAAAGGGAGCATCGGGGTGCCGATCGGAGCGGACAGCGTTGGCCCAACCGAGAAGACGAGCCGAGGGGCTGCGTCAGGGCAACGTCTCCGCCCCTTGTTTTTCTATTTTTTTTTATAGGATCAGGCCCTAGGCTACAGTGTGTCGGCTTGCCGCCAAGGAAGGCCAGTCCTTGCGGATCGGTCCGCTGGCCCCTGGAGGTCTCAGCTTGCGGGGGAGTCATGTCACAGGTGGTTGGGTGTGGTCGGCACTCAGCTGCCTATTTAAAGGTCTGCCTCCCAACAATCAAGGCTGGAGTCGGGTGAGGAGAAGGACGAGGTCGGAGAGGAGGCGGCGAGGAGAGGCCTGAAGAGTGTGAGAAGGAAAGAGAGGTGGCTTAGAGAGAAGCCTGGACTGTTGAGAGACTATGGGGGTGTTTGGTGGCGGTGCACATAGTGACTGTAAATAATAGTAGTGTGAATAAACGTGTGGTGATGGCTGAAAACGTGTCCTCCTGTCTGTGTCTGGGCTGTACCCTTTCACAACTCTAAAGTTTTTGTGACAATTCCAATACCACACACATATGTTTATCGGTCATAACAATGTACAGAAGTTTAGTTATAACAAAAGAGAAAAGCTACGAAATGTTATTAAAGCTGAAGGTATGCAACTGACATTATGATTTCAAAATGCAGCATGACACATGGTGCTGAGGAAAAACGCTACCTGTTAGCACAAGGGAGAGTTGTTCCAATCTGTATAGCTCGCAGCGTATCGTGTGGCAGTAGCAATATGAAGATGCTAGGATGTGCATGTTTTTTGTTTTTTTTTTGCCCTGACAGATAACGGAGACGTGACGGTTAATCGAGTGATGGATAACCAAAGGTTTTACTGTAATATGCTAGATCAACAACGTTTGTGACTTACTATCAGCAAAATTCACAATTTTTCAAATTCATCTGTATCACAGCTAGTTTATATTAACATTCTCAATCACTTTGCAGAAAAAACAATGTTAACTTTAATGTTAGCCATCATTTTTGTCAAGCTGTACACTTTGTGTTTTCCCTTCAGAACTCTGCAGTTTTACTGGGCACTAGTGTTGATTGGAAAAATTTTCCAATGTGCTTATTGCAGCAAACATGCTCTTTTACCCAATTACCTTGTTTGCTGAATATTTTCCTGTAAATTCGCCTTATGGCTATGTCAGATTAATATTTTCTCCCAACACCCTATGAAGCTTTGTTAGTCCTGCGTGACATCACAGAAGTATAGCAACCATTAAAAGAACTTTCATGCATGGAAACTGTAAGACTGTTCCCGAACTGCTGAGGGTGTGTGTGAGGTAACAACCCAATCATTAATTCCATCCAGCATGTGTTTTATTTATATTTATAAACAAGGGAACACTTGATGTATTTTCATTTGAGGGGTACGTTAGTTGACCATAATGCCATAATGAGTACTGCCACTGTAAGCATAACACTGAACCCTGCGGGCAAATTTGCATGCACAATTAGCCACGTACTGCAGCTAAATCCAAAACAAGCCTTAAAAGGAGACTTCCCTTTCCCCCTCCACAAGACAAAAAATGCAAGCGACCCTGTTAAATAATAAAATATTTATCACTGTTCACAAGGTGTTTTCATCTTCTTTATGAAAGAAAAAAGTTCAAAGTATCTATGGAGATCGGAAACAAAAAAGATGTTCTGGCTGTACCCAGTGTAATGACTGCCAAATGTCACATGGCTAATATGTGCTGAAAGACTGAAACTGTATGGGTGCAATAAAACATTTTTTTAAACTTATTGCTAGCTTGTGCTTTGTATTTTGCTTGGGGTTATTGCTCTGTTTGCATTTTTTTGTTGTTTGAGCCATGGTGGTGCAGTGGTTAGCATTGCTGCCTTAGGGCCCATTTATACTTCACGCCCAGAACGCGTGCACGCCTGCATCATGGCCGCCACGCATTCTGAGCATTCATTTGACGCGTCCTCTGAGTAGGTCTTCAGAAATTAACGCGACGTGTGCGCGAGTTGCAGTACCAGCAAAAAGTCGGGGGGCACAGTGTGCTAAAAGTTGGAATGTGATGTCAGAGTCTCTGTTTACTATCTACATGTGACAGAAAGCCGCTTTGCGGATCCTACGAGATCGGTGTGCACGCTTCGATATTTGATAAATGGTTCGATGTGATGAAGCAAAATGTCGACATACAGATGTATTCGTGGTGCTTTTATATTCAAGCGTTGCATATTCCCGATCATAATGACACGATACGTTTTAAAATTCTCACATACCGTCTTCTGTGCTACCTTTTTTTCTAGGGCTTCCTCTGCTCCTGACAGCAGTGAATCGCCAGCAATAGATCGCCACACTGAACACATTAAATGTATGATATTCCAACTCTCTGCACATTTAGAATCCTTAGATTTATACTTGATATCACTTTCATGATGAAAAGCATTAAAGTATGTATATTACACTTTACAGATAAATCGGTAATTTCGTTTAAATAATGAATACTGTTAATAATTACACACATGGGGTGACACAGTGGCGGAGTGTTGCGCTGCTGTCTTGCAGGGAGTCACGTCGCTGATATTCCCTGCCTGGAGTTTACATGTTTTTCTGCTGGGTTTCCTCAGTGTGCTCCAGTTTCCTTCCAAAGATATGCAGATTTGGGGATTTGGTGCCGCTAAAATGACGCTAGTGTATGTGTGTGTTTGTATTCACCTTGCGATGAGCTGAGGCCTTGTCCAGGGATTGTTTCTCACTCGTGCCCAATGCTTGCTGGAATGGACACATCTCTGGATTTAAACAATAAACATTCTTTTCAGAGATATTGCAGTAAGGTGTCATCAGAATTTAATGGGTGTTCCAGGCAATTCACAACACAGTGTAGCCGAACATGTTCTCACCGTGATAACATCTCACACTGCCACTTGGTGGATTCCTCCAGATGTACGCAAAGTACACGCGCAAGTATAAACACTACAACGCTTGCGTAGCAGAAGCGTCCACTGCAGCATGCGTCGCGTTAAGTGCAAACCCGGCTTTACAGCTCAGATCACATTTATTGTCACAATAATCAGTCTAGTATAGTTGTCAAGATACTTCCCTAGCTTTCAAGGACAAATAAAACACCATTATAAGCTACTCAAAACTACTTCAGTTCCTCCTTTCTCAAATGACTTCAATGCATTTTGCGGAATACTGCAAAGTTCCCAAACATTTCCGTGATCTCGCCAAATTCATGGTGAAGCAAACTCTACATGGTTCACTGATCGCTACTGGACAATATCTCAAATCACCCTTTGATTAACTGTCCACATATAGTGTGGAGTCTGCTTTATTTTTGATGCTTTGTTCAACTGTTTTTTTTCTCAGTCTACCTTTTGGGGTATATACTTATTACAGGCAAAAAAAAGTCTGAATAGCAGACAAACAGTGCCAGTGAAAAGAAATAAATAAATAAACATTTTTCTTAAAAGTCTGTAAACACTCAGTGAAAAACAAATGAGATTACAAATTCAATGAATAAATTTTAAGCAATTCTCAAAAATATTAGGTATATCATTATTTATAAAGAGATTAAATTAATTTTTCACACAGGTAACATTTTTAAACAACCTGTGACACTTGCTTAAATGAGTACTGAATAGTACACAATCAAATATTGGCTTGCAATTATGAATTCTGAAGTTACAATTCTCTTGGTCGCTGCCTGTGCAGTATGTCCATTTTCCCCAGAGTATGTGTTAGGTTTCATCAATGTACTTCAAATTTCCAGGTAAGATATATATGACAGGATAACTAACAATTAATTGCCGCAATGGGAGTGTGTGGGTGCATTTGCCCTGAGTAAACTGTAATCACGTTCCATGTTGAATCCTGTCTTATGCCGAATGCTACCTGAAAAGGCTCCAGCCTCTGTGACAGAACAGAATACGTGCAGAAAGCGTGTATGGTTGAAATGAGGAGGTTTTTAGTTTAGTTTTTTTTTTTTTGGAAATTACTAAAGGCTTTTTGTATTTTGATGTGTAAACCTTTGCTTGTTTGAAATGCTGCTCAGAGAACACAGGTTTTAAAAGGCCTTCAAATAAAGACTTATTTACATACATGCAAAAAATTAACATCATAATTCAACAAAATATTCACATAAGATGGAAATATAAAAACAATATGAAGGTTATTCTAAAATGTCTTCTGTTCTATAACAAGGTTTTCAAAATAACATTAAATACATACCTTTGTGACTTAAATTCTTTCATAATATCAAGGAAATCATTATACACCTGTGGCTGACTACCAAACTGTAACTTCACCTGGTCTAGATAGGACAAGGCATCTTCAACCTACAAATAAAGAATGCAATAAAATTTTTCAATGTATCTGTAAAGGTGTCAAACTACTAAATTATTAATTGTTCTACTGGCTGTCTAAACAGTATTTGGCAGTGTAATATTCCACAAAAAGTTCATGATAAGCTATATTTTATTTTTACATATTTATCATTACATTTTTATATATTTAGAAACTAATCAAATGTGCACATTCACTTTAGTTCATGAGTCACTAAAAGAAACTTGAGAGGAGGAAAGACATGAATGACAAATGCTGCTATTTTAAGTATGATTCAAGCAAGACTATCTAAACAAGCATAGATCACGTCTGAACAAAAAACTGAAGCCCCAGGTGAGTTAAGTATCCATTATTAACCCTTGTTGAAAAAGCAGTGAGAAGTCATAGCTGTCTAGGTGAAATTTAGCTAAGACCCCATATGCAATTTCTGCATTTGAGGTAGAAAGATGAGAGCAAATTTTTGACACATGATCAGAAATGTCTCCAAAGCTGGTAATGGAGGAAGATAAAAACAATTATCAGCATCAGAAATGGAATACAAGTTAGGTTACTGAGTAGCACTAGACCCTTTCTATTGACATTATCAACAGAAAGTCTGCGGACATCCAATAAACGATACTACTGGATAGCTTGTCCATGGCTGAGATGCATTCAGGTGTGTCTTAATGTATAACTGCTTTTCACTTAGCAAATGCAAGAAACGAGACACAGCACTAGTAAATTAGGTGATGTAGTGAAATATATGCAGATAAACAGAACAACAGATGCAGCAGAGTGAGGGGTCTTTAGACTAATTTCACCACATACAAATATTAAGTCTTAATTTATGATGTAAGCTTGTCCAACAATATCACCATTATTAAAAACAAGCAAGGTGCATGATAAACTGGTCATAATTGACAAAAAGCATCATTTTGCTATAATGATAAAAGAGTAGATAAATTACACTGTTACAATACATTTATAATTTCCTAATATAATCATATAATAACTACATTTCTAGAAAATGGCATTTTGTTCATAACAGTCAGCAGAAATGCTAGATACTTCATTACACACAAATATAAGCAACAATGCTTTCTGCAGATGCACAATCTTTTTAATAGAATAAATTATTTTTAATGTAAACTAACATTATGAAATATAACTTGTATTCACATTTAATTCTGTCTTGAACCTTATGTTTCTAAACAGAAAAAGAAGAAAAAAAACAAACAAAAAAACAAACATACTTTAAGCCTCTGAAACTGCTGCTGACCCTGGGCAGAGGCAGTGGGTGCTGATGGATGAGGGTGGTTTTGCTGTACCACCGGTCCACTGTGTGCTGGCATAGTTGGAGTGTGATGATGAGCGGCATTATGAACTGATGTCCCTGGGGAATGAGCATGACTGCCAGAACTTTGAGCCACTCCTGGAACCTGTAAAATACATAATCATAATTAATATCACATTTTAATGGGGTGAATGGGAAGGTGAACAGT
The DNA here is from genome assembly GCF_900747795.2 of Erpetoichthys calabaricus. Lineage (NCBI taxonomy): Eukaryota > Metazoa > Chordata > Cladistia > Polypteriformes > Polypteridae > Erpetoichthys > Erpetoichthys calabaricus. The sequence goes on along the minus strand of NC_041410.2, from coordinate 48,219,704 downwards.
TTAGATATATAAAAAAGAATACCAATTATGATGTAATGTATTACTGCAATGGTTTGTTAACCAAAAACTAAAAAAGAAATTTAACATCTCTCTCTATTATAAAAAAAAAAATTCTTGCAACGATACAAGACTTTTTTTCCTGCAATATGACGTGATCTTTTGAAGAGAGACACTTTCACTTCCCGAGAGACAGACAAAGTCACGTCACACTTTCAACCTTTGGAAGCAAGTCCCGTGCTACACAGGCAGAGCAGGTTAGAGTTAATGGGGAAGTAGCAAAATTTCAAAAAATGTCTCAAAAAATTACAGTAAAGATCGCATTAGCGCAAACAAACTGAAAATATTACTCGGTGAAATAATGCAACAGCGAAAAGAGATTGAATATTCAGGTTCTGTACAGGATTTTAAATGTTTGAATCGCTGCACAAAATGCAAAACACGTCGCAGCAGCAGCAAGCCAGCAGCTGATCGAGCAAAGAGGAGGTAAAGAAAAACAACTGTTACTTGTTTCCCAATGTATCACCGTTTCGGAGGAGTGGCCACGTCTCCTTGGGGTGCATTCAGCACCCGTCTTCACAACAGCGCATAGTGCTGGTGGGGAGGAAAAGGGATTGGCAAGCAAAGTGAGCAGGGGGCCCCCTAGTAAGTCAAAGAGATAACCTACACAAGCATTGATTCAATGAAAAATGTACCAACAAGCACTTCAAATATCAGAAGGAGGAATTATCTTATTTTACAAAGTAAACCATACCACTCTGCAGTTGAAGTCTGCGTTTTATTTGAATAGATGCACCTCACATTAGCAGGCCTCAACAATTAATTAATTTGTTATTCCATTAATTTAATTAAAATATATTCATTTGTTAAGGAAGCCATTACAGAAATAAGTATAACTTATTCTACCAAGCATTGACAACAAAGCTTAACTCCAGTCTATTCCACTCTTATACAAATCCAGGTGATCAGAAGGAGTGAAACCTGACCTTTTCCAAATAAAACATAACAAAATGTTTAATGTGGTAACCAATCTCACTTGAGAAAATTTATTTCGAATGGAAGCCCAAAAGGCTTAAACTGCAAAGAGAACATAAACGTACTCCACCTATAAAAGCATAATCACCAGCTGCTGTAATATTTTAAAACCAGTTTCAATAATAATTTTTCATGGTATCAATTTTACAGCCTATATTTTCAAAACCCTTTCAGTTTGTTCTGACTTTTGACAGTTTAGCACTACAGGCTATCAGTGGGCCTAGCTTGAGTTGCAGTCCTATTTCTTATGTCTTACTTCTTAATTACAGAAACATTAGTCAGTTATAAGCCTGTAAATTGCAAGTAGGAATGCAACGTTTGGTGTTTTTCAATAACAAAGAATTAAACATTTACCTGACATTAAAAAATGTTTTAGGAGGGGACTGCAATTATTTTTTTCCTGTGGGCCAGTTTCATTTTACTGTCATTTACAGGCAACCATCTTTAGCACTAGGGTTCTGTCACTCCCTGGAAGTTTAAACCCTCACCGCAAACTTTGTTGCCGTAGCATGTTGCTTTTTTTATTTTGCTATGTACAATTTTAAAAATCACATTTAATGTATAATGTAAGGTACTACAACTTTTCAGTGCTCAATTGCATAAACAGTGGTCAGTGTGTTCACATACTTAATGTATTACAATAGAAATTGAACTGTGGGATTGCGCGTAAAATTAAAGTTGATTGGATTTGGTTGGCATGGTGCCGCTTCATGGATTAGGTCTCTGAGAATGCAGAAGCACAGTGCACTTTTCTTTGAGCCGTATTACGGAAAGAGCTGCTTAGCTTAAAGATGATTTTTTTTTTTTTTTGTGTTTGATGACAGCCCTGTGTTGTTGTAGTCAACCGTAGTAAATTATTGGTATGCTTTATTGACTAAAATTTCTGTTGTTTCCATCAATTTAATGATTCTATTGCATATAGAACTGCAATTCATTTAAAAATATTTTTATTGAGTTACATTTAAATTGGCCCGAGTGTGTGCTTGGTGTATGGGTGGGTGTGTCCTGCGGTGGGTTGGTGCCCTGCCCGAGATTGGTTCCCCTGCCTTGCGCCCTATGTTGACTGGGATTGGCTCCAGCAGACCCCCGTAACCCTGTGTTTGGATTCAGCGGGTTGGAAAATGGATGGATGGATGTATCGGGTATTGAAAATGGTATCGATCTTCAGTAATTTTCTTAAAATTGCATCCAAGTTTGAAAGTTTGATATTATGACAACCTTACTTGTAACAACTTTCATTTCTTAATAAAACGCAGCACAAATTGTTCCATAAATCAGCACTGTGAGCCTAACTGTGATGTATACTAATTGAAAATAGATCAATCTTTTTCTGTACATGTTTTAAATAAATATTGCAGAGCTAAACCAATATTAATATAGTTTAAAAAAAATCCTAAAAAGAAAAATGTATTTTCCACAACACACACTCAAAAATCAATGCCACTCAAACTAATTACTTTAGCCAATTCCTACCAATAGGATCATGCTTGCCCTCAACAATAAATACAAAGTCAGATTGAAATAGAAAAAAAAAAGAATGGTATAAGAATATTACACATACAAAAAGAATAGAACATAATTAACAATGCAAAATAAAGGCACTTGCGTACACTAAGGAGTTAATATGCTTTAATCAAGTAGGAGCGAGGAGCAGAGTCCACACTTACCTATCATAGCTATAGCACAGCATATTGGTAGGGTTACTTAACTAGGGTACCCAACACATAACAAGAATGAAACAGAGTAGACTATGTCTTTCAAGGTGGGGCATTGGTGGTAGACAGACAAGTGAGGCAGGTGGGGACTTTAATTTGGAAATACAGAGTAAATTAAAAACTGCTAACAATTAACAAATCCTTAAGATTAAATTTTAGGCTAGATTGCCAAAAAATCACTTGTTGTCTAGGGTTATCACGGTGATTACAATCAATCACTTTTGTGATTATTAAATAATTACTTACAACATAAAATTGCTCATCTCTCATTTAATAAAACTCTCTGTAGTCAAATGAGATTTTGCTTTTAATCTCCAAAAAAAAAAAAAAAACAATGAATTTTATCTTCAAATACAGTAAAGTTAAATTGATCTTTCCAGTTACATTGGTAGTGTGCCTATCATGATAGCGTACAACTGAGATTCAATATCTTCTATTAAAAATACTTATGTATTTGAACAAATTTACATAAGAATTAAACATCCTGGAGGATATATACAGATGTTACCATAAGGGGCTATACGTGTTCTGCAAACATTGCCTGGTTAAAACACAGAGGAATACAGCATATGGAAAGCCACAAGTTCTTTTGTTGTTTTTTTTTTCATTTTAATAAGAACATGTGTGAAGTCTACAATTTCCGGACAAACGAGGTAAAAAGCATGCTCCTTCACAAACATCTTGGAACTTCTCATGACGTCTACACTTTGCCCAATTTTTGGATTTACTTGGTCTTGACATCATCAACTAATAACCAGCTGTCTCTTTGGTAGATTGCTAGTCTTAACCTAATCTTGGCTAATCTAAGCTTCTTGTGCTCTATTTTACAAAGTGTTTCAGTGTGATTTATTTTACTATTATTCATTTAAATTTCTTTTATGCATTTTTGCCTTTTGCAAATCCACCTGGATAAAGGCATCTGCTAAATCAATATTAATGAAGTACTCAATATAACATTCTGTACTCTCAGCTGTTTTATTTGTGAATCAAACTATAGCTCAATTTACATTAAAGATAGACTGGCTGTGACAACACATTTTCAAAACTATGGCAGCACCCAGAGTTAAGTAGCTGTAAACAAAAACAGCACAATTTGTTTTACCAATCATAAAAGTTTCACCTTGTTTTCCTCTACAACAAAATCCCCAAACCTCAGCTGTGAAGTTTTTTTTTTTCTTACACCTTTTCTTTGATAACATTTGTTTTTGAGAGTAAAGAATAAAAAAATTCACATCCAAAATAGCTTAAAATCTGCGTTTAAGTGCAATTCACCCTATACCCTGGAGTTCAACATATACACGTACAGCCACACAAACCCCCAATGGTCCCTCCAATTGAAAGGAAGAGGAAGGAAATGCTAGACCATCATAGGCTTCAAACGGCACTTTAAATTTGATGAAAACAGAAGCTATCAATATAAAAACGTGTAAGCTGTTACTATACATAAAATCTGACAAAAATAAAAAGTCGTTAACTAAGTAATGTGGATTACTTACTATGATGATGACTACAGAAATTCAAAAAGGTCACTTCAATTTCAAATATTCAAACTGCATTGCATATTCAAATGTATTAAAAATTCTCATATGGATGAGAAAGTCATACTAGGAAACAGTAAATGTTAAAAGATCTAAACTAAAATTTGCTAATTAAATTTTTTTCTATGCAAACAATTCAAATGGCAAATACAGCACAACAGAAAATATCCAGCTGCTTTCAGCTTTCTATTGTAACAAAAAAATCTGTTTAGGACACTGTATGCACTGAACAGTGGCAAACATATTGACAGTACAGAAAAAAGCAATATGTTACAAGCTAGGCATAAACACTCACAGGGGAGTCACTGAGGTGGCTGAAAATAAAAAGCATAACTAAAAAACATTTAAGTGAAACTTTTAAGACTAACAAAACAAAGTATAATTTCTTTGTTCTAAACATGTTTTCTTATCTTACAATGTAACATTTAATACGGGTATCATTTGCATAAATGTAAACAGTTTCTTGCAGAGATTCCCACAGTTTTTTAAGCTATGTTCCCCAAAACATATACCATCTGCTCAGGGCTCCCCACTAATGTAAACCTAATGTTGTGAAGTAGAGCATGATCTTAGATCTTGGTACCTGTTCATTTGGGATTAACAGTAGACCTATCAAAATTAAATTAAATGCTTAACTACAGTAGAATATTTAAACATATGCATGTGCTCAAATGTTTTTGGTATCTCTAGGATGGGGTTCTCAACTTTTTTTCTTGTCATATCCCTCTCCAGGAATTGAATATTTCAAAATACCACAATTTGTTCTGCCTTAAATTGTTAGGCATTAAACCCTGATTAGGCACAAAAACTAATAAAGGTTTTTGTGTAGGTGTGTATTTCTTTTAGTTTTTCTTAGACAAATGCTTTTTTGATAGATTATTTTTGGATGTGTGCTGATAGTATGTGTAAAGGTACTGATACTTAGCAATATCACTTTTCACTTGTTGAGAAAATCATGTAACATACTTATGAACTTGGAGATTTGTCAACTACTTTAGGCTCCTGAAAATCGATTTTCAGTCCACCAATTCAAAAAACTGAATTGATGTGAAAAGATTGATAAAAAGTGCTATATCAGTTTAATCTTCTAATGACTCTAGCTTGTACCATTATGGTCTCTAACCCTAACCTGGATGATGTCTTTCAGAATGTGGAAGGAAACTGCAGCACCCACAGGGAAACCTACGCAGACATTTGTGAACTCCATAAGTAAAACTACTTGTCAAAGGATTCAAACCCCAGATGCTGTATCCATGATGTAACTGTGCTACCCACTGTGTTGAAGTTTTTTGTATTTCCTGTTGTTAGCTGATCTTTGACTTAGAGATGGTCATAATAAATGGCAATCAAGCACAGCTGTAGTAGTAACTTACAGCTTATAATAGACTTATGGTATGGTAAAAGGAATACAGTAATCCCTCGCTACTTCGCGGTTCACTTTTCGCGGATTCACGACTTCGCGGATTTTATATGTAAGCATATCTAAATATATAGCGCGGATTTTTTGCTGCTTCGCGGGTTTCTGCGGACATTGGGTCTTTTTACTTCTGGTATTTGCTTCCTCAGTTGGTTTGCCCAGTTGATTTCATACAAGAGATGCTATTGACGGATGGCTGAGAAGCTACCCAATCAGAGCACGCAGTTAAGTTCCTGTGTGCTGCTGATTAGCTCAGCGACGGAGTGCTGCATTAACCAGGAAGTCTCAAGTCACTCATTCAGCATTAACGTGCTCTTGCTACTGCATTCAGGGGATTATCACCTTCATCGTCATCATTTTTACTGCGCAGCATATTCATCACCATCATCACGTCATATATAGCTACGTGTACTTCGCTATACAGTAAGTGTAAACTTATCTACCGATTTCATATTGCTTAGCAGTTGTCCCTGTTATTAATAGAGTAAAGGGTGGGTTGTAAACAATACAGGGAGGGTTTAAAAACGTCCAAATACACGTTAAATAATTAAATAAATATGGTGTCCCTACTTCGCGGAAATTCAGTTATCGCGGTCGGCCTTGGAACCTACCTCCCGCGATAAGTGAGGGATTACTGTACTCCAGTCAAAAATTATATTTTTATATGTTACTTACACCTTGTGGTTTGTAGTGATGGGTGAGAAAAAAACAATCTCATGATCCAATGAAGAAGGACTTTCTGACAGAATGTGCATCTATGGAGACCACCACTGGAGCAAATCAAACAATATCAAGTCCATACAAAAATCTTGTATTACTTGTGTCATATAACAGACATGTCAAATCATCTAGTCATATTTTCACAACTGGCAAAATGCATGCATTTTTGATGAAATAAAGTTAAATAAATTCTTCTCAAAAATCAGAGCAGAGCACTGAAAGGAAACATGTCCACTTGAGATCGAGCGTTTGAACTAAACAGCCACTTTTCTCTAAAACCCCAAAAAAGAATAATTAGAAACAGATAAACCCAGCCACAGGGGAGGCACAAACCAGTGTGTTTCTTCGTGCTGGTCCCAAGCTCGGATAAATGGGGAGGGTTACGTCAGGAAGGGCATCTGGCGGAAATTGGGCTACTGTTGGCCGAAGAAGGAGAAGAAGAGGGGGGAAGACATGTCCGGAGGCAGGAGGAAAGTAAAGAGAGTGGAACTGAGGGTAGAAACTTTGAATGCTGGCAGTATGACTGGTAAGGGGAGAGAGTTAGCAGATATGATGGAGAGAAGGAAGGTTGATATATTGTGCGTGCAAGAGACTAAATGGAAGGGGAGTAATTCCAGGTGGCTATGAGGTGGATTCAAATTGTTCTATCATGGTGTGGATGGGAGGAGAAATGGGGTAGGAGTTATTCTGAAGGAACATTATGTCAAGAGTGTTTTGGAGGTGAAGAGAGTGTCAGGCAGAGTAATGATTATGAAACTGGAAATTGGAGATGTGATGATGAATGTTGTTAGTGCATACGCACCGCAAGTTGGGTGCGCAATGGGTGAGAAAGAAGATTTTTGGAGTGAGTTGGATGAAGTGATGAACAGTGTACCCAAGGGAGAGAAAGTTGTGATTGGAGCGGATTTCAATGGGCATGTTGGTGAAGGGAACAGAGGAGACGAGGAGGTGATGGGTAGGTATGGTGTCAAGGAGAGGAATGAAGGTCAGAGAATAGTGGATTTTGCCAAAAGGCTGGACATGGCTGTGGTGAATACATATTTTAAGAAGAGGGAAGAATATAGGGTTACATACAAGACTGGAGGTAGATGCACACAGGTAGATTACATCCTATGCAGAAGAGTTGATCTGAAGGAGACTGAAGACTGCAAAGTGGTGGCAGGGGAAAGCGTAGTTAAGCAGCATAGGATGGTGGTCTGTAGGATGACGTTGGACATCAAGAAGAGGAAGAGAGTGAGGGCAGAGCCAAGGATCAAATGGTGGAAGTTGAAAAAGGATGACTGCAAGGTTGAGTTTAGGGAGGAGGTGAGACAGGCACTGGGTGGTAGTGAAGAATTACCAGACAGTTGGGAAACTACAGCAAGAAGGGTGCTTGGCGTGACATCTGGAAAGAGGAAAAAGAAACCTGGTGGTGGAATGAGGAAATACAGGAGAGTATACAGAGGAAGAGGATGGCAAAGAAGAAGTGGCACAGTCCGAGAGATGCAGAAAGTAGACAAGAGTACAAGGAGATAAGGCGCAAGGTGAAGAGAGAGGTGGTGAAGGCTAAAGAAAAGGCGTGTGATGAGTTGTATGAGAGGTTGGACACTAAGGAGGGAGAAAAGGACCTGTACCGATTGGCTAGACAGAGGGACCAAGCTGGGAAAGATGTGCAACAGGTTAGGGTGATAAAGGATAAAGATGGAAACATACTCACAAGTGAGGAGAGTGTGTTGAGCAGATGGAAAGAGTACTTTGAGAGGCTGATGAATTAAGAGAACGAGAGAGAGAAAAGGTTGGATGATGTGGAGATAGTGAATCGGGAAGTGCAACGGATTAGCAAGGAGGAAGTAAGAACAGCTATGAAGAGGATGAAAACTGGAAAGGCCATTGGTCCAGATGACATACCTATGGAAGCATGGAGGTGTTTAGTCGAGATGGCAGTGGAGTTTTAACCAGATTGTTTAATGGAATCTTGGAAAGTGAGAGGATGCCTGAGGAGTGGAGAAGAAGTGTACTGGTGCCGATATTTAAGAATAAAGGGGATGTGCAGGACTGTAGTAGCTACAGGGGAATAAAATTGATAAGCCACAGCATGAAGTTATGGGAAAGAGTAGTGGAAGCTAGGTTAAGAAGTGAGGTGATGATTAGTGAGCAGCAGTATGGTTTCATGCCAAGAAAGAGCACCACAGATGCAATGTTTGCTCTGAGGATGTTGATGGAGAAGTTTAGAGAAGGCCAGAAGGAGTGGCATTGCGTCTTTGTGAACCTGGAGAAAGCATAGAAAGCATATGACAGGGTGCCTCGAGAAGAACTGTGGTATTGTATGAGGAAGTCGGGAGTGGCAGAGAAGTACGTAAGAGTTGTATAGGATATGTACGAAGGAAGTGTGACAGTGGTGAGGTCTGCGGTAGGAATGACGGATGCATTCAAGGTGGAGGTGGGATTACATCAGAGATCAGCTCTGAGCCCTGCCTTATTTGCAATGGTGATGGACAGGTTGACAGACGAGATTAGACAGGAGTACCCGTGGACTATGATGTTTGCTGATGACAGAGAGGATAGGTCGAGGATATTCCAGAGAGGTGGGAGATATGGTCAAATTGTGTTTAAAAGATGGACGGGAAATCTGAATCAGTCATGCTTTTCATCAGTCATGTTAGTGGAATCTCGGTGAAAAAGGGAGGTGATGATTAGTGAGTAGCAGTATGGTTTCATGCCAAGAAAGAGCACCACAGATGAAATGTTTCCTCTGAGGGTGTTGATGGAGAAGTATAGAGAAACCCAGAAGGAGTTGCATTGCGTTTTTGTGGACCTCAAGAAAGCATACGACAGGGTGCCTCAAGAGGAATTGTGGTATTGTATGTAGGATGTTGGGAGTGGCAGAGAAGTATCTAAGAGTTAAGAATTCTTAAGAATAAGAATAAGTACAAGGAAAGTGTGACAGTGGTGAGGTCTGAGGTAGGAGTGACAGATGCCTTCAAGGTGGAGGTGAGATTATATCAGGGATCGGCTCTGAGCCCTTTCTTATTTGCAAGGGTGACGGACAGGTTGACAGACGAGATTAGACAGGAGTCCCCGTGGACTATGATGTTTGCTGATGACATTGTGATCAGTAGCGATAGTAAGGAGCAGGTTGAGGAGACCCTGGAGAGGTGGAGATATGCTCTACAGAGGAGAGGAATGAAGGTCAATAGGAACAAGACAGAATACATGTGTGTAAATGAGAGGGAGGTCAGTGGAATGGTGAGGATGCAGGGAGTAGAGTTGGCGAAGGTGGATGAGTTTAAATACTTGGAATCAACAGTACAGAGTAATGGGGATTGTGGAAGAGAGGTGAAAAAGAGAGTGTAGGCAGGGTGGAATGGGTGGAGAAGAGTGTCAGGAATAATTTGTGACAGATCGGTATCAGCAAGAGTGAAAGGGAAGGTCTATAGGACGGTAGTAAGACCAACTATGTTATATGGGTTGGAGACGGTGGCACTGACCAGAAAGCAGGAGACAGAGCTGGAGGTAGCAGAGTTAAAGATGCTAAGATTTGCACTGGGTGTGACGAGGATGGGTAGGATTAGAAATTAGTATATTAGAGGGTCAGCTCAAGTTGGATGGTTGGGAGAAAAAGTCAGAGAGGCGAGATTCCCTTGGTTTGGTCATGTGCAGAGGAGAGATGCTGGGTATACTGGGAGAAGGATGCTAAGGATAGAGCTGCCAGGGAAGAGGAAAAGAGGAAGGCCTAAGCGAAGGTTTATGGATGTGGTGAAAGAGGACATGCAGGTGATGGGTGTAACAGAACAAGATGCTGAGGATAGAAATATATGGAAGAAGATGATCCACTGTGGCAACCCCTAAAAGGAGCAGCCGAAAGAAGAAGAATTAGAAACAAATGACATTCCATAAGGTCAAGACAAATTTAACAAATCAAAATTCAACCCCCACCCAAGATACAGAAAGAGGACCCAGTAACAACAGTTACTCTATAAAAGAAAATAGAAAAGAAGGCTATCCTTTTCCCAGAAATGGAAGCTTATTCTAAGATGTTATTGATTAGATCCTACTATAATTTTAAAAAGTTTTCAACAGATCCTCTAAGTGAGAATTTGATTTTTTCCAGTTTTAAGTAGTATAGAACATCGGTTACCCACTGATTTAAGAGTGGTAGGGTGGGATTTTTCCAGTTGAGCAAGATAAGTCTACGTGCAAGTAGCTAGTAGTAGTAAAGGAAATTAAAGTTTGTTTGTCCTTCTCCACTTTAAGGCCCTCTGGCAGTATACCAAACACAGCCTGGGTTAGGAGTGATTGCGACACCAAGGCTGTCTGTTAGGCATGCAAAGATGTATGTCTAAAGTGTTGTTAATTTGGTGCATGCCCAGAACATGTGGCCAAGTGAGGCTAGAGCTAGATTGCAACATTAACAGGTTGAATGTTATCCTGGAAACATTTTGGACAATTTTAAACAAGATAAATGGGCTCGATAAAAGATTTTAAGTTGAATGACTAAATGATTTGCACATATAGAGCTCTAGTGTATTCTGTGCCTGGTTGCCTTCCACTCCTTTTCTGAAATACTGAGCGACAGATCCTTTCCCATATGTACTCTGGAAGAGTAACGCAAGAGACTTTAAAATATTTTTATAAATTGTAGAGATGCTATCTGAGTCTTCAAGACTGATTGATAATTCTTATGGAACAAAACAAGGTGGAAGGTGGGGAAAATTGAGCAGGTTCAAATTTAGCAGTTTCTAGCTTGAAAGTACTGGAAGGACTGTGTTGATGAGAAGTTATATATGAAACATAATGTCTTTGCATCCTACAAACAATTACCTATGTACAATTCTGTAAGTGTTTTAATCCTGGACATTTTCCAGACATTGAATAGTGTACATGTTGGAGAGGGTGGAAAAGGGTGGTTGTTATGCAAAGGTACAACAAATAAAAGCTTTTCGGTCTTAAAGTGCTTCCTACATTGGTTCCGTATTCTAAGAGAATAAAGGGTAATTGCATTTTTAGTGTAATGACGGTAAATTTGTATTAAATGGGGCACAGAGCAAGGAATATAAAGAATTACTGCAAGATTGTATTTCTATTGCAGACCAGGCTTGTGGATATTCATTAATTTGTGTCCATATCCAGGTCTTCATAGCTTGTATATTTGCCCCCCAGTAATAAAATTGAAAGTTGGGTAGTTCCATGGCCCCTTCTGCTTTAGGTCGTTGTAGAGTCTCTCTTTGGATGCGAAGATGTTTCAAATTCCAAATAAATGAAGTTATGATTGAGTCTAATGTCTTAAAAATGCTTTGTTAATGTATATGGGGATGCTTTGAAATACAAACAGCAGCATTTAGCTTGGATGGCCATATTAACTATGTTTATTCTCCATGCTAACGTAAGGTGGAGGGTAGACCATCTAGTCACTCCTTGTTTAATTTTGTCCATGCAGACAGCAAAATTTTGTTGAAAAAGAGCTTTATATTTACTTGTAATATTTACCCATAAATATTTAAACTGATCTGCTAAGATAAATGGGAAGGTGTCCAGTCCGATATGTGCTAGAGAATTCACTGGAAAGAGCGTGTTTTTATTCAAATTGATTTTAAGTCTAAATAACTTTTGAAAATCTGCTAATGCTTTTTGGACAGCTGGTACAGAATTTTGTGGGTCCGATATATACAGTACCATATAATCTGCATCTAGTGAAGTCAAGTCAAGTCCTTCTCTGAAAATCCCTTTTACCTCTGATGCATTTCAAAAGTAAAAGGCCAACAGTTCAATGGCAATTGCAAAGGTGATAAGGGTATTGTTGAGTATCTGAAATAATGTTGTTAATATGAACTGAGGCTTCTGGACTAGTATAAAGTAGATTGATCCATTCACATATGTTTGGGCATAAACCAAATTTGTGCAATGTGGTGAATAGATAGTCACATTCAAACATATCAAATGCTTTTTCTGCATCAAAAGATAATAAGATCTCTGGGGTGTTTGTTTAATATGATACAGTGATCCCTCGCTATATCACGCTTCGTCTTTCGCGGCTTCACTCCATCGCGGATTTTAAATGTAAGCATATGTGAATATATATCGCAGATTTTTCACTGCTTCGCGGACGTCTGCGGTCTACAGTACGTGTGCTTCCTCAGTTGATTTGCCCATTTGAATTCAAACAAGGGACGCATTTGAATTCAAACAATGGACGCTATTGGCGGATGGCTGAGAAGCTACCCAATCAGAGCACGCGGTTAAGCTCCTGGGTGCTGTGCTAACTCTCGAGCATCTCGCGACCATTCTACGAATGGCAAAAGATCTCCAGACATCAGTTGAAGAATGGGACCTGCAAATGGTTCGTTCTTTGCAATTTAAAAATGCTCTTGACAGCGCCACGGAAGTGTATAGGAACCTCTTTACACAAATGGAAAAGCAGCGCCAGCAACTGCCCATCACGATATTCCTTACAATCACACAAAACACTGCCTAGTACGCCTTCAGTGGAAGAAGACTACGGCGGTGCTACACAATCGCCTGAAGAGGCTCCTTTAGAACAGCTGTGACAGTGCAGTAAATGTCATCGTTATCTGACAAGTTGGTGAGTACCCAAAACTATTTTTCTACGTACTTAGTACATGTATGTACGTTTATTGTAACTGTGCACACATTTTATACAATTTTTTCCTTGCATTGTTGGTAGTTATTGCCGGTGGCCTGTCTATCGTATGTGGCTGTAACAAATGTGGTATCGGAGACGCTCTACAATATCTTTAAAATAACATTTTGGTTTTATGTATAGCATTTACATGTTATAGATTTTTCACGTATTTTTATATTACCTACTCAATTACAATATGTTTAAAACTGTATTACGTATTAAATAAAACTCCTCAATGATATACGATACATATGTTTGTGAGTAGTATATAAACTGTGTTTACATACATAATTTCAATGAATCTTACCTAATAACTAAGAGAATATAAAGGGTTTATGCTGTATAACTGTACGGGGAATATTTATAAACCATGTGGGAGAGTTTATAAGGACTCAAAATATACAAAAATAACCATAACAAAAATAACCATATAAACATATGGTTTCTACTTCACCGATTTTCTTATTTCGCGGGTGGCTCTGGAACGCAACCCCCGCGATGGAGGAGGGATTACTGTATATTCACCCTTTATATATATATATATATATATATATATCTGACACTGAACATTAGAAGTGTCTGCCTTTAATAAATCCTGCTGGTCTTGTGATATTACATAAGGAAGCACTTTCTCAATCCTTCTGGTTAGAATTTTGGAGAGTATCTTAACATTATTATTCAGCAGAGAGATTGGTCTATATGATGCACGTTGTAATAGGATCCTTGTTCTTCTTAGGAAAGATGACAATTAATGCTTGGAGAAAAGTTTGAGGTAGAATGTTTTTGTCCTTTAGCTTCTATAAATGTTGCTAATAATAATGGAGCTAACAGGGCCAGCTGCTTTCCCACTTTGAAGTGAGCTTATAGCATCTAGTAATTCTGAAAGTGTCAGAGGTTTATTTAGTTAAACAGAACTTAAGACTATCTAGGTGTGGTATCTCAAATGAAACAAGGAACTCATTAGATGGTGTCTCATCATCTTTAAACTGAGTAGAATATAAGGACTTATAGTACTCTATATTTTTATGGTCAATAATTTTATCTCCGTCTGTGTTGTTAATTGCCCTTATTGGATTACGGACTTCCTGCTTGTGGATTTGTTGGGCTAAGATCTAACAGGCCTTTTCTCCGTGTTCATAATAATGATGTCATGATTTAAAAATAAGCTGTTCTGTTTCTCTGCGGTGGGTTGGCACCCTGCCCGGGATTGGTTCCCTGCCTTGTGCCCTGTGTTGGCTGGGATTGGCTCCAGCAGACCCCCGTGACCCTGTGTTCGGATTCAGCGGGTTGGAAAATGGATGGATGGATGGATGGATGTTCTGTTTCTATAGTAAAGAGGTTAAACTAGAGTGCCTCATCTGGATACCCACCGTATTCTAGATTTATTCTGGTAATTTCGCTGATCAACTCAGACACGTTCTTGGTTTCATTTATTTTTGTAAGAAAGATATCAAATAATCTGTCCTCTTAAAAATGTCTTCAGAGTTTCCCAGAGTATACCTGCTGAGACCTCCGAGGATGCATTCAGGAATGACCGTCCCCATGACATATCGCCCTTCAGTCTCAAGAAAATAATCAATTTGCTTGGATATGAATTCTGTACAGTTTTCATCAGCTAATGACAGGGGTTGAAGATGCCAGCTACAAAAAGAGTGTGTAGAATGCTGTAATTTAAGCACCATGATCAGAGATAATGATAGTGTCATACTTACAAGATTTGATAGTGGGTAAAAACTTATTGTCTAAGAGAAAATAATTCTTCAGTAACAATGATGTATGGGTGAGAAGCAGGAGTATGCACTTAGGTTAGGATTTAAGATCCTCCATGAGTCAGATAAGTTATGATCCATTACAAACTGTGTAATTATCTTTGCAGTATTAGATGTTATTTCCATTGTATCTGAGAATCTATCCAGGTCTGGATTTAAAATACAATTGAAGTCTATGGCCATTGTAATTTTGTGTTTACATTATGGATAGAAGCAAACACATTTTGGAAGAAAGCATTATCATCCAAGTCAACTGCACATATATTAATCAAAACCATTTGAGTATTAGATATTTGCCCGTCATCATGACATATCGACCTTCAGAATCAGATATTGCAACTGGCACTACAAATGGGAGTTCTGTGTACATAGATTCCAGCAACTCTGGTTTTATTTGTATAGCTAGAGTGAAAAATTTGGCTAGACCATTCTCTTTGAAACCGAAACTGGTTCTTGCTTAACTCTTTTAGGGCTAGGATGTCGACAGGAGGGGTTGAGGGCAAATGTCGACAAAAGTCGACATCCAGGGATAGAGGGCGACAATCAGCTGTTAATGGCGACAAAACTCACTGTCACGTCACAGGCATTCCCTCTGTGCTTGGAGGAATGCTAGACTCGTTGACTCGGCAACTAATCCTTGCGTGTGCGTGAGTTGCGAAATGTAAACAATGGCAAGATGGCATCGACATGTCACAAGGGAGCGAAGCGAGTGCAGAAAAGAAAACACTCGGCAGACAATGGTTTGCGCATTATCGCGGAGTTGGACTCTGATTTTTCAGAATCGGATTTTATTGACAGTGATCAGGAGATCAAGCAAGAGAGTGAGAAGCCGGCATCAGCTGATCGGACACCAGCCGATGCCGCGCCAGCTGATCCGCTGCCAGCTGAGCGCATTCGCGCAGCCGATGCATCTACGGCAAGGTTCGCGTGGGAGGAATACACAGACACTGATCCGTGGGAGCCGAACTGGCTACCGGACTTCAAAAGGCATGGCTTGCTGTTGGACACGACAGATCACCAGCTGCTGAACTACTTCAGGCTGCTCTCTCCTGATGCTGCTTTTCAGCTACTGTCAGACGAGACAAACAGGTAGGCAGAGAAATTTTTTGAATTGCGGGCTACGCTTGCATCGCATTCTCATTTTTCAAAGTGGAAACCCACAACAAAAGACGAGAGGAAGCGCGCTGTGGCATTACAAATAGAGATGGGACAGAACTGGTGATATAACTTCAGGGAGCATTGGTCCAAACGTGCTTTGACCCCTGGTGGCTTTGGGCAGGTTATGCAGCGTGATGATAGGTACGTGATGCCGCAAAGTTTTATTCACTTCTGTAATAAACAGAAGCAAATCCCATGGGGTGAGCCAGGCTATAACGCCATGCATAAAGTTTAACCCCTGCTTGACATTGTGGAACCAACATAGAAAAATTTTATCAGCCTGGCTGTGATTTGTCTGTGCATGAATCTATGATAAAATAAAAGGGACGCCTTTTTTTCTGCAAATATATGCCAGACAAGCCCACAAAGTATGGCATAAAGGATTTTGTACTAGCAGAAGCAAACACTGGTTTCTGCCTGAAAGTAATTACATATACAGGAAAGTATTTCTTTCAAAGAGAGAACTGTCCCTTGATAAGTCAGGTTGTGCTGGAGCTGCTTCAGGGCTATGAACATTTGGGTCATGTTGTGTACATTTGGACAATTTTTATACATGCCCAGAATTGTTCATGGAGCTACAGAGCAGAGGAATTTGAGCTTGTGGCACAGTGAGGGTGAACAGGAGACACATGGCTTCACAGTTGAAGCCAGACAGGCTGAAGATGAAAAGAGGTGACAATACGGTTTTCATGTGGGCAGAAAACTTGGTGGCAGTGGTATGGCACGATGGCAAACGGGTGACATGTCTCTCTACAGTACACACTAACAATATATGTGAGAAAGTGCAGCAACAGACAATTGAAAAGTAGGCACCAAAGCAACACATATTGTAAGGAGTGCAATGTGGCAATGACTGAAATTGGCTGCTTTGAGCGAAATCAGACTTTGCAGGACTTTGTTGTGTAAAATGTATGTGATATGTATGTGAAATCATAGAGTATGCAGGCTCATACAACATGCAAGACAGTAACATTTGTCAAAAGTAAATATTTTTTGTTGATTTGATATGTTAAACAATTGCTTTGTGTTCTTTTTTAAAAAATGTTAGTTTTTGGAAAAATATTCAGCCCTGGGAGAAAAGAAACAAAAAAAAAATCAGCCCTAAAGAAGTTAATAAGCGAGTCTCCTATAAAAAATAGACTTGTTAAGTGCGAGAGTACTTTCTTTCTCTTTAATTCATGACTAAGACCATTGACATTCCAGCTCACAAAGTTCACTATTTGGTCATGGAAATATTTCTTCTGAATTTTTGTTGACATTTTGTAGTTTTAGGTTAAGGTAGTAAATTGTCCATATGATAACTTTGACATAGATTTCATATTATTGCCAAGTGATACAGCTATGAAGCATATTGTTATGTTGTCACTACTGGTTATTGGGGTATAAGGGAAAAAATAGAAATAGCATTCTCTCCACCCCCTAGACCGTCCCCTATCATTGTGTCTCTGGAAGTGAGGCTAGCCATACTTTGCAAAGTCCCGGTGCTCTGACATGACAAGAGAAGGAGCACATCTAGAGCAAAATGAATTCTATCTTAACAATGAAACTCAGGAAAAACTGTACACAACTCCTGATTTTTGTAACAACAGTATCACAACCTGAAAAATACAGTAAAGCTCAGTAAATACTTAACTGTAAAAATATGATAACTGTCTTCTCACTTTTTGCCAATGTTACGTTCATCATCAGCTGCAGCAGTTTAATTTTCACTGTCTATGTACCAAGTTCAGTCATCTGCCCAATCTTCCCAGCTCTGGGCATCCTTTCTGGCGAGACCCAATTATTTCATACCATCAGGTTCCACCATCATAAACTTCTTTACCCACCTTCTTAGTCATACCCCCCACCTCCATTTACACGCATAAGTTCAGTTCATCATCCTCTGCATTTCACTCCACCTGTCCAAACCACCTCAGTCTGTTACTCATTAGCGCAACACCTACTGCCCTCCTCACCAAGTCTTTCTCTAAACTCAGAAATCATTTTCCTCTCACACTAGGACACTGCACATATCCATATGATCATTTTCATCTCAGTTCTTCCCATGTTCAGCTCTTATTAGCCATGTCTCACTGCCATAAAGTATAGTACTCCTCAAAGAGCTTTCATAAACTTTTGCATTAAATACCAGAGAGGCTCCTTTCAAAGTAAGAGTGGAAAACAAACCTAAAACTTTTTCATCACATCTCTAATTCTTGCTATCATGGCTGCATCTGAACCTCTATCTGTACATAGAATATTGCGCACACAGCTGAACTTCTGTGCATTCTGGAAAAATAGCTCTATTGTGGATATATAAATTTATAATTACTGCATCAGCATTGCACAGGTCTGTCAAACATTCAATTCCAAGACTTTCTGCTGCCTTCAGTGCTTTCAACACCATTCAGGTTGTACTCCTTGCTTTACCTGTCTTCATCTTTTTTTTTACTTTCATAAACACCTCTTTCAAAAAAGAGCTCAGTTCTAATGTTCTTTGTGAGGAAATATCATTATCCTATTCATTCTTCTCATTTAGCGAAGTCCCTGTGCGTTTCTTGCAGGTTCACCTTACCCTGTTACTTTCAATCTTGACTTTCCTTTCAGCATTTTTCAAATGATTCACATCTACTGCATCTTGTATTTCTTTTGACATCTGCTTTAGGATCCCAAACAAATTTCTATTTTCTAGATTTTCTAGCTCATTCACTTAAAAACTTCTGGCTCTTATCTTCTTGGACCCCAGCTTTTCTAGCATACCAGTTTGCTTTCTTTCAGATTGACCTGTCACTATCTACTTTTGTATTGCGCTAATCATCTCCTCTTTTCCTCAATTATGACTGCTACCTCAGCATTCAACCACCATGTTTCCTTTCATATCATTGTTCACTTTGTCCAACCACAGACATTTTCGTTTTCAACTAGACATTTTTTTTATCACTTTCCATTGCCTTTTACACATGATCTTACTTGCTGTTGCAACCAGTTTTTTTTAGCAGATTTACATTAAAGCATCACATATAAAATAGCCAAAAAAATCTTTTTTTAAAACTGAAGTGTTTATTGAACCTTTTCTCAAACTAAAATTGAAAAAAATGCATATATTATATTTCTGTATCATTTTTGATTCACAAGGCATTTATAGCAAATTATTGATCTGTACACTATACAAGATTGTTTGTTCTACAATTTCACATAGCATTTTATCAGTAACAAATGCTTGAAATAAGTGTGTGGTGTACAGTCTGACTTATGTTCTGAGGCTTCATCAACACATTCATAAAACGGCTGGAGGATTAAACTCCACTTTAATCCATCTGCACTCCTTCCTTTTCACTAAACCCATTGCTGACTCATTTGGGGTTTTTGGGCCCTCTACTTCTGTGCTCATCTTGTCTACACTTTCATCTTGCATTAGGAGTTCATTCCTCATCATCTTCCCCTATCTGTAACATGTCACTTGAATTGCCATATATAATCAAGTGCAAGGTATCTTCAATGCCTTAAATTCTTGCATGCTAAAATTACACACCAAATTAAAATTATTGTATACTCTGAATTTGTTCTCTGAATTGATCAATATAACATACAAATTAAAAAACCAAGGCATTGTTTTACTGCAACATTCAACTGATTATCAAAAACAGGTTGCATTGATAGAAAATGCATATAAATGTTTCAAGTTCCTCTCTATATACAGTATATCCTAAACTGATATTTCAGTCTGTAATTTAATAACCAAAACTTTATTTTGCATTGTTGTAAATACAATTCATATTACATCATATAAATTCTTGTATAACATAAGTGTTTATTATAAGTTGTTTCAAGCCACTAAACCTTCATCTGCAACAACATAAATATTATTCCACCTGTTAACCTTTTCAAACAGAGCAAAGGTTCCCCTAAAATGTTTGTCTTTGTCTTCAACTTGAGGCAACAATTTACAAAATAGAATTTAAATGCCACCTTTTGCCTGTAATGCACAGATATTCCAACAGATGGAAGAAGACATGTATCTGCTTATTTACAACAGGCTTTTCAGGAGCATTTTGAGTATATTAATGTTGCATAGATCTAAGAATCATCATGTAACATATATGACACAAAAGGTGATATAGGGTTTAACCATTTTTCTTCAATGTCTACATCTTTAGTCTTGGTACATACTTATTACTTTTCTTCAAGCATCTAACCAAAAGAACTTCTACCAGCAAGCAAAGCTGTGCTTTACAACTTTTTCCAAGGTTCGTCTTCATGTTTTTCACCGTATCTCTATCAACTTTCCTCACTCACAAATAGTCTATCATAATCCTTGCACTACCAAATTTATATGATACCAACTTTTCCTTCTTAAACTTGGTGTGCACAGAACAATTTCCACTGCAAAATCAAATCCAGAATCCCATTACTCCCAACATTCCAGGTGCTGAAGGTAAAACCCCCATACACTCCCTCAAAGTCACCACTACTCTCTCCAACATGACCATTCAATTCACCACATATTACAACAACCTTCCCCTAAGACACCCCAGAAATCACCTCCATCAACTTATCCCAAAACCCCTCATCAATTCTGTCAACTCGTGAAGCATATACTGAAGACTATATTCATCAATCATAACAACTATAGAAAGCTAACTGATCGATGCAAAAACTGAACAAAATTCATAAATATGTATTATTTCTATTTTATACAGTAACTAATGGTCATGTCATATACTTTCATAGAACGTACCTGGTAACCTTGAGGAACAGAATATTGAATGCCAGTAGTGGGTTGCATGTTTTCTGTGACAGCTTCGTACAAAGCTGGCGCTGGTGCCAAAACTCGGTGCTGAAATCCTTCTGTATTACTTGTCAGACGCCGCTGTTGCGATGAAAAGACAGGATCCTGTTCATCTGACCGTCGCTTCATTGTTAACTCATACTCAAATGGGCTTTATACCCTGAGAAAACAAAGAAAAAATAACTACTTGTAAAAATAAAAAAGGCATTTATGTATTACTGAAATTATATAGTATGGATAAAATGACATCCAAGGAAATCAAATGTTAAAATAGAAATACAAATGACACAATATACGAAGAGGAAATTTTATATTATACACATACAGTGACATTTAAATGGCTTATTGCACTGGAATGCCTCATGTAGACTTGTTTTGAGACATGTTGTTCATTGAAATAGACACAAGGACAGTATTTACACTACACATGCATACTAAGTATAGCTCAGTTTGGGAGCATTTCAAGCAAAAGGGTGTCAAAGATTTCTATAAATGGTTTAATATTCTCTGCTGAAGTACAAAAAAATGCATCTATAAGGGCATCCAATAATCTACCAGCTGCCATATACACAAGGATACTTATAGGCACAATAGTTGAGTGTGTGGCACCATGTCATCATGTGATCCACCCCCATGAACTGGATCTCAAGAGTATGTTTCCCTTTAATATGCAAAATGCTATCAATAATAAATTTAAACAAGTATCTTAACCATGAAGAGAGGATACCCAGGCATACATGAAGCAGCATTTCTATCACAGCAACTCTCTTTGCAGCCGGCCTCATAGTTAAGACTGTACATATGAATGAATCCCAAGAATGACAAGATGGTCACTTTTGCTACAACCTCTGCCTTCTAAAACATTTTTATTTACTTTTGAAAATTCAGTATTTATTTGCTATCCAGTACATAATCAAGACATCGGGTTCATCAACAACTGGGACCTCTTTTGGGAAAGACCGCGTTTTTTCAAGCAAGATGGCCTGCATCTGAACATTTTCGGTGCCCGGGTCCTCTCCGAAAACATATCTAAGGTAATTCGTTTACCTTGACTATCTATCTTTGCTCTAAACCCCTTCCGAAATGCTACTGCTGTGCTAGGACATGATAATTGTTTAATAAAATCTTCCATTAAAGTGCACAACATAAGTACTGTAATTACCAATCTCAATGCACGTAGAAAATCTAGGCAATACGGCATAAACACCAATAATTTAATTAAAATTACTACTTTAGATGAACAATGTATTAAAACTATAAAAACAGATTATAGATTAAACAAAAAATACACATAGAATGGCGCTAATAAAAATAACTTAGTTCCTGTTCCAGATATCAATAACGTACATAGTACTCATCTCTGCCCCTCCGAAACATTAAATATGGCACTATTAAATATTAGAGCTTTAACTAACAAGACGTTTTTTATCAACGATCTTATTAGTGATAAAAAAAAATAGATTTTATTGCACTAAGTGAAACGTGGCTTAGCTCAGATGGCGCAGTTGTTTTAATCGAATCTGCGCCTCCGAATTACAGTTTTACTTGTGCAGATCGCCAAGGAAAGAAAGGCGGTGGCTTGGCAAACATTTACTCAAGCCAGTTAAAATGTAAAGATGTCAGTTTTGGTAAATTCAAGTCCTTTGAGTATCTCGCCGTTGTTATCCATGGAGATTCTCACGTTCTAGTATTATCCGTGTTTAGACCTCCAAAATTCAACGCGTCTTTTTTTGAGGAATTCTCTGACTTAATGTCAATTTTAATTACGAACTATGACACACTCTTAGTAGTCGGCGACTTTAATTTTCATATAGATAATCAGTGTGACCAAAAAGTAAAAGAATTTATGAAACTCCTGGACTCTTTTGATTTGAGACAGCTCGTTAATCAGCCTACACATAAAGCAGGTCATACGTTAGACTTAGTGATTACTAAAGGACTAAAAGTTGATATAAAACAGGTCATTGATATTGGTCTATCAGACCATTTTCTTCTACTTTTTAACATAGAAATAATGATAGAAAACACTCATGAGAAGCATATTGTTAAAAAATGCTTCTTTGACTCATCAGCAGCTTTAAAACTTACAAACATTCTAAGCAATCAGTCCATTTATAGTGCCAACTATAATAGCAAGGATAATGTAAATAATAAGGTGAAAAGATTTAATACTAAGGTGAGAGCTGCTGTTGACATAGTTGCACCTGAAAAGACAGTTAAAAAATCTTCTAGCATTGTTATACCATGGAAGACCCAAAGAGTGTCTGATTTAAAGAGAGCATGCCGTAGAGCTGAGCGTAAATGGAGGAAGACTAAACTAACTATCCACTATGAAATATTAAAAGTTAAAATAACAGAATACAATAACACAGTCCGTCTTGAGAGGCGCTGCTATTTCTCTAAGATTATAAATAACAATGCTAGTAATCCCAGAGTCTTATTCTCTACGATTGATCATCTGTTAAACCCAAGTAACTCAAAGGAATGCATCCTAAGTACTTCAAGTAAAACCTGTGAGGCTATTGCTGTATTTTTCAATCAAAAAATTAATGATATTAGAAATAACATAGTATATCTCCCCAACACTAAGGATCCTCCTAAAACCCAGTATTCCGTTATAAACAAATTGAACTCTTTCACTAGGATAGATTTACCTGATTTACATAAAATAATTTCTCTAATGAAACCCTACATCTGCGTCCTTGACCCAATACCAACAAATTTTTTCAAAGAAGTATCGGGCGTGCTAATTGATAATGTTCTTGACATAGTAAATTCATCATTAGATATGGGGGTCTTCCCAGACTGTCTTAAGACTGCTGTAGTTAAACCCCTACTTAAGAAAAATAATCTCGACCCCTCTGCTCTTGAAAATTTTAGACCCATCTCTAACCTGCCTTTTTTTAAGTAAAATTCTAGAGAAGGCACCTTATTAAACATGCTATTCTTGATAAATTTCAGTCAGGTTTTAGAACAAATCACAGCACAGAAACTGCACTTGTTAAAGTAGTAAATGATTTGTGGGTAAATGCAGACAGAGGCCATTTATCTGTTCTCATCCTTTTAGATCTGAGTGCTGCATTTGACACCATTGATCATAATATTCTTAAAAATCGCCTTAGTCAGTGGGTGGGCCTCTCTGGCAGTGTCTTAAATTGGTTTGAATCCTACCTGGCAGGGAGAAAATTCTTTGTTAGTTGTGGTAATTACAACTCAAAGACACATGATATCCTATATGGTGTTCCACAAGGCTCTATCCTGGGTCCGCTGCTCTTCTCAATCTACATGCTCCCATTAGGTCAGATTATCTCAGGGCACAACGTGAGCTACCACAGCTATGCTGATGACACACAACTGTATTTATCAATTGCACCTGATGACCCCAAATCTCTTGATTCACTAACACAATGTCTGACTTGTATTTCAGAATGGACGAATAGTAACTTTCTCAAGTTAAATAAAGAGAAAACTGAAATCTTAGTGATTGGCAATAATGGATACAATGAGGCTATTAGAAATAAACTGGAAGCATTAGGATTAAAAGTCAAAACGGAGGTAAAAAGCTTCGGGGTAACTGTTGACTGTAATCTAAATTTTAAATCGCATATTAATCAGATCACTAGGACAGCATTTTTTCACTTAAGAAACATAGCAAAAGTTAGACCTCTTATATCATTGAAAGATGCTGAGAAATTAGTTCATGCGTTTGTTTTCAGTCGTCTAGATTACTGTAACGCACTCCTCTCAGGACTACCCAAAAAAGGCATAAATCGTTTGCAACTAGTGCAGAACGCAGCTGCTAGAATCCTAACCAGGAAAAGAAAATCCGAGCACATCTCTCCAGTTTTGATGTCACTACACTGGTTACCTGTGTCATTCAGGACTGACTAAAATTTTGATTATGGTTTATAAAGCCTTAAATAATCTCGCCCCATCCTATATATCAGAATGTCTGACGTCTTATATTCCAAATCGCAACCTCAGATCCTCAACCAAGTGTCTCCTTAGAATTCCAAGAGCAAAACTTAAAAGAAGTGGTGAGGCGGCCTTCTGCTGTTATGCACCTAAAATCTGGAATAGCCTGCCAGTAGGAATTCGCCATGCTAATACAGTGGAGCATTTTAAAAAACTGCTGAAAACACATTACTTTAACATGGCCTTTTCATAACTTCACTGTAATTTAATCCTGATACTCTGTATATCCAATTCATTATAATAACTATTCATGGTGGCTCTAAAATCTGTACTAACCCCTACTCTCTCTTCTGTTTCCTTTCCCGGTGTCCTTTTGGTGGTGGTGCGCCACTACCATCTACTCTAAGTACCATGATGTTCCAAAAATGATGGATAGATTAAAAGCCAGAAGTCTGTATGACCACCAGCATCAAGTGACTCCGTGAGAACCCTAACTACAAAGAGGACTATTTCATTTATGTTAGGTACAATGCCCAGAGGGGACTGGGCAGTCTCATGGCCTGGAACCCCTACAGATTTTATTTTTTTCTCCAACTTTCTGGAGTTTTCTTTTGTTTTTTCTGTCCACCCTGGCCATCGGACCTTACTCCTTTTCTATGTTAACTAATGTTGCCTTATTTTAATTTCTTATTTTGTCTTTTATTTTTCTTTTCTTCATTATGTAAAGCACTTTGAGCTACTTTTTGTATGAAAATGTGCTATATAAATAAAAGTTGTTGTTGTTACAGTGCCCCCAGTGGTCGGAGCCTACATTGGCAGCATCAGGTGCAAAGCAAGAACTAATCTGGACAGCGTGCCAAGTCTCTCACAGAGGGATAAAATTGTACAAACACTAAGCCCTAGGGATTTTAAAACAAACCAGAACAGATTTAATTGTTTTGCCCTTGCATTGCCCAATATGCAACCACTAGAGTGGAATTCTCACCTATTTTTGAAAAAACAATACATCAATATATTTAATTGTACCATATTTAATCATGAGAATTATGATGTTTTGTCCATTATTAATAATGCTAGGATAAAAACTGAGTTTAAACACGTTGTCTTTGAGGCTGTTATACCTCTCTGCCAAGGTGAAAACGATGGTGTCCAGGAAAGTGTGAATCTGGAAATGCAGCACAAGCTTTATTATATCTGGTATATACACCTCAGTATTTGTTGGTAAATTGCATTTTGTGTGTTTTCATGAAGATTTCACAACAATCTGGTTGACTATTCTGTTTTGTATGATAAGGTTGTCAAATTAACAAATATTTCATATTCAAATGTTCAAATTAAAAAATGTCTAAAAATACCAGAATGTAGGCTACAATATTTGTGTGCCACATACATGTTTTCATATTTTAACTATAATACTTTCATGTATTATATGATAAGCCAAACATGCGAATTGTGTTTAATGCTGTTTGTTGCTCAGTACAGAGGATATACAGTATATTATATATATATCCTAGCAAAATACCCGCGCTTCGGTAGAAGTAGTGTGTTAAAGAGGTTATGTAAACATATATATACATATACATATATACACATATGTACACATCCACATATATATACATATACACATCCACATATATATACATATACACATCCACATATATATACATATATATATATATATATATATACATATATATATATATATATATATATACACACACCAACATATATATATATATATATAATATATCAACATATATATACACATACATATACACACATACATACACACACACATATACATATATACATATACACATACATACATCGTGCGTTGTAACACGGGCTGTGATTGTTACATGGGAGGGAGACGACAAATCACAGCTTCCCGCTTTCTAATCGGGCCTGTGATTGGTGCTTTGACTGATGCCCACATGCCACAGTATCTCCCCTTAGGAGAGGCGTTAGGCAAGTGTAATTGAATAGCGGTGCTGCAAGTTTAGCTTTACACCTGTTTTTAAGGCTTATTGACTGAAAGGGGCTTTCATGAAAAAAGTTAGGGCTTTGCTACAGGATACACCCTCCACAAGTTAAGGAAGTAAAAATAAAGGTATATATTTCTGTTTTATTTAAACCTTTTAAGTTTGTATGCAGGCAGCATGGTGGCGCAGTGAAAGGTGCCAGTTAGGAGACCCGGGTTCGCTTCCCTGCGAGGAGTTTGAATGTTCTCCCCGTGTCTGTCTGGGTTTCCTCCGGGTACTCCGGTTTCCTCCCACAGTCCAAAGACATGTAGGTTAGGTGCATTGGCGATTCTAAATTGTCCCTGGTGTGTGGGTGTGTGCGCCCTGCGGTGGGCTGGCACCTTGCCCAGGGTTTGTTTCCTGCCTTGTGCCCTGTGTTGGCAGGGATTGGCTCCTGTATTTAGGATATAGCGGGTTGGATAATGGATGGATGGACATTTGTATGCATAGCCCCATTTGCCCGTTTTCGGTTTTTTTCTTTCTTCAGTAATATTTCAGCAAACCCGGAGCTTGTCAGTTCAAATCCTGGTACTGACACCACTGTGTGACCCTGAGGAAGTCACTTCACCTGCCTGTGCTGCAAAAAAACAAAAGTAATGTAACAAATTGTACCTCAGATGTTGCAAGTTGCTGGAATAAAGGCATAAGTCAAATAGATAAATATGTATTATACACATAGGAACTATTCATTTATTTTCAGTTAAGTCATCTGCAGCAAACCTTTATAAATGAGGGTTTCTCCATTTTAGATAGTGCAAACTGTTTCTTCTTCATTGAGGTTTTCTCTTGGAGAGCTTTTTTCATTTCATTGAAAATTAAAGCAGCAGCTGCCAAAATATGTAGCTTTCTTATTAATTTTTCAACACTGTGTAAAATAACTTTATAAAGTAACATAAAAGGTTTAAATACTGGTTATCCTTTTACACTAAAATATTACTAAAGAGATACAAAAAAAGTAAAATGCATATGTTTTCTTTAAGAAGATTAAATATTACTGAAGAAAGAAAAAGAAAAAAACTAAAACAGCCAAATGGGGCTATGCATGCGAA